>NC_142981.1:12175909-12478939 GCF_061535395.1 Colias eurytheme | reverse complement strand
GGTAATCATAACCATGGGAGTTCCAAAGTCAAGCTTACGAATCTCGTAGATTACAACTGGGAGGCTAAGTTTTACCCTGGCCGGTTGATAGACGTACACAATAGTGGAAAATATTTGGCATACTGTATTAAGGGTGAGTGTATAGGACTGTAACACAATTTATTATACATGTAAAGTAAATGTGAATCTCACAAATATTTAAATTAATGAGGTAAATTAACAACAATATACACCATAATATAAATGTGCACTAAAGCATTGTTGAGTAACATGAATTCCCTGTTAAAGTGAAACTTTTATTACATCGTCTCAATCTTTTTGGTCTGTGTATCGCGGCTGCCGAGTAGTTATACCTACTCGGCAGCCGACCGTCACGCGACATGCGCTACACAAAGCAGTGTTCGGAATCGTTCGAACCGTTTCACTTTTACCGTGGGTTCATAAAACCACACAACATTTTTTCTCTGTGTTAGTTTTGTTATTAATTTATATTAACAGTCTTCCATGCCGAGCTTCACAAATATTTCTATCATATGCCATCCCTTTTAGATTTAACTCACAGTATATTATCATTAATTATAATTTTTATACATTTTAGCACCTAGCTCAGTGGATGGCATGGTCAGAGTGGTGTATTTGGAGCCAGGTGTCAATGAGAGATCACTCATCAAAGGGATGAAAGGAGAGGTAAATATTTATGATTATTTCAAACAGAATTATATTATAATAAAATTTAAGGCCCTTCGCTCATGGAGCTACTCAAAAAGAACTAGTCACAAACTCAAATTACTAACGAGTTGCCTGAGCGTCACAGCCCATACATGTTCTATGGAGGTTCGCACACGACGCGACTAGTTACTAACTGGTGAGTAACGCGTTAGCAACCAATCACGCGCGACGCGTCGTGCCGGTCTCCACGCTACTGGTTTCCCGAGTTTCTTTGTTTTTTATGATAAAAATGAACGAGCAAACATTGACAAGTGACTGAAACCTTATAACTTGAGTAGCGTTGTATGCGAGATACAATTTGTAACTGGTTTGTAATCGTAATTACTGATTAGTTCAGTCATTTTTGAGTAGCTCCATGAGCGAAGGGCCTAAAATATACATTGCAATTGAGAAATTTGTTACTATTTCAAAGATCAACTATTCAAATTTGAATGAATTTAAAAATATTTTAAAATAACTTAATATATGAAATGAATACTGTACATATTTTATACAAATACTAGTGGTCCGCCCCGGCTTCGCCCGTGGTACATATTTAGTATCCTATGTCCTTCTCCTGGCTCTAAACTACCTCTCTGCCAATTTTCAGCTAAATCGGTTCAGCCGTACTTGAGTTATAAGTGAAGTAACTTACACGACTTTCTTTTATATACATAGATTAATATTTATTTTGCACATGATCTATATAGATTTATAAATAACATGTATCAAATATAATTAGTCACATTCATGTCTTATTGAAATCAATTCCTACATTTATTGCAAACTAACTAATATAGATAGCAGCTTTTTAATTTTAATTGTTTTTTTCTTTTTTCATATAGCAAGAATATAAGTTTACCAATAAATTTCAGTGGCCAGTAAGTTAATTTGAAATGTTTTATTTCAGGTACAAGATTTAGCATTTGCCTTCATACAGAATCAAGTGCTACTGGCTTGTATCGACGAACTGGGGTACATTTACGTCCATGAAATTGAACTAATAGATAATAGACTAAGGTAAGTAGGTTATAAATTAATTTGTTGGCTGTTTGTTTTTTAATTGATGAGTATGAAATATAGATAGATTTCTTCCTTTCTATTTACCTAGTTATTCTATAAATGTTGAGTGATAATAAAATTTTCAAGTAAAGATATATAGCATAAATAAACCTGTAATGTAGAAGTGAGCACTTAGCCTTATTTGAAATATTTTTTTCATAAAAATAAATGTGACAAAAGAATATTCTAAGGAAAAGCAACTTCGCTTATTCGCTATTAAAATTTTCAGATGTACACTAATGGTGGAGATTCAAGAGGACACTGGTATGGGTGGATCCGCCCATCTACTAGCTTGGTGCCCGTACATACCTGACGAGGAGGATGACTCCACAGATGACGATGTCGCTAAGATGCTGCTGACCACACATTCTAATGTTGGTAAGTAGTTCGATAGGTGTGGTATATACTAGTGGTATTTTTCTAGAAAAACTGCTATGCATACATTTTTAAAGTTCACACAATTTTCTCTTAATACTTTGGCATTTACAATATTCAGTCTTTTGTATAAAAATGTATTACATCAACCTGCTTTAATTGCAATGTGAGTGGTGTTTATAAAATGTTCTTAATATAATACAATGTGTGTAATTAATGTTGAGAGACTGTCTCTCTTTGATTGTTATAACCAATATCCTTATCCTGTCATAATATATTATAAATGCGGAGATGTGTTTTTTGTTTGTCTTTCTTTTACGTCGCAAAGGAGTGAATTTATGGTATGATTTATAACCTGGAGATAGTAATCTCTAAATTCTACTTCACTATCTAAAGCTACATTTACCGCTAGTTATTTTTTACCACACATGCCAATGCCCGGTTTCCAGCTAAAACATAAAATGTTATTCGCAGCACGTATGTGGAACGTGCGCGAAGTATGCGCGCTAGCCACGCCCACGGGGGCTACGCCCTCAGTAACAGCGAGCACGGCGCTCGCGCGGGGCGCAGGCCGAACGGCCGGCTCGCACGCGGCCCCGCTGCGGGCGGCGGCCTTCTCGCCCGACGGGACTGCGCTGGCCACCGCGGCAGATGATGGCTATGTTATGTTCGCGCAGGTGGGTGGGATACATATATATATAACATGGGGTTGTGTAAATCTATACTTATATTATAAAGAGGAAAGGTTTGTATGTATGTATGTATGGTTTTCGTTTTTATGGACCGCCTCCTTGGTACAGTGGTTGACGCGTGAGCGTAGCACTGAGGGGTCCTGGGTTCGATTCCCGGTGGAAATGAAGAAAAAAAAATGTCTCGGTCTGGTAGGACACAAAAGGCTGATCACCTACTTGTCCCTAAAGAAAATCGATCAGTGAAACAGATGTATAATGCATCTGCCCCTTACCCCACTTGGGGACATGGGACTTCACTTTTTATGTATGGTTTTCACGCATAAACTACTGGACCGATTTTGATGAAATTTGGCACAGACAATCTTTAGACCCTGAGAAGTGAGAAAGAACATAGGCTACCTTTTATTGCGAAATATGTACCACGGGCGAAGCCGGGGCGGACCGCTAGTAATCAATATTACGAATAATGGTTTAGTGTCATATAAAAATTGATATGTATGTTTTGAAAAGTCATAGTTTATCTTCAAAAATGTTTATCACATCAAGTTTGTATTAAAACAATTAGTTCTCTTATTACAAAGATTTTTTAAATATTACAATCTATTTTAAACTTCATTAAGTATTTGGTACCATATTCTGTTATTTTCTATCTCTTATAAAAAGATCGAAATTAATTTCTGGATTTATAAATTCATAGGTATATATAAACAGTTCGACAAGTCCCCGCTGCCTTCACAAGTGGCAGCCGCACGAAGGCAAGCCGCTCACTTGTCTCTTCTTTTTAGACAACCACAAGAATTATAATGCTGAGTAAGTAATTAAGTTTTCTAAATTCAAATATAGTTCAAAAATATCGTTCAATAGTTCAATAGTCCCATCGCAAAAAATAACTTCAAGAAAATTTATCAGTAGAAAATGTATCAGTGAAGAGTCATAGTTGTTGAAGGGAAACTTCTTTAGACGTATTGAAAGTAAAATTTCAAGGTCGCGGTGAAAGGCAACGATTTTGGTATCTTTCAATCTTTCCAAAAAAGTTTCACTTCTGAAACGTGTGCTCCACACACACGATCTTTTTTTGAAATATTATAATTCAGAAGATCGTATTTTGATTGTCCTGACGTAATTTTTACCTCACAGCGTCCAATTCTGGAAGTTCGCGGTAACGGGGGCAGACAATAACACAAACATAAAGATCTGGTCCTGCAAATCGTGGACCTGTCTCCAGAGCATTACCTTCACACCACCGTTAGGATCTGAACCGGCCCTCGGGATGAAGGCCCAACTGGATATCAGTGCTAATTACTTGCTACTGTCGGACTTCAAAGCGAGGAGTCTATATGTGCTGAACATGGCTAGAGATGGTGGGGATAGCGCTGCGTATTGTCGCAGTGTGGCAGAGTTTCTGCTGCCGTATCAAGTGCTGGGATTCTGTATTGTGGATGCCGGTGGGTGTTTAACGTTTTGAACATTGATTTTCTAGTGGATGTATATATTTTCATGATAATAAAATTATGTATAGAATGTACTATACTGTATATTGTGCTAGTCGCTTATAAATTCATATATAAACACATACGATATAGCCCTTTTATGCATTTTTGATAAATATTTTGCTTACTCATGAAAAATCTATGAACTGATTCAACTCATATGAGTTTAATCAGTCTATTAAATTTATGTAATATTTTTGTATGGACAAAATATTCGCATAATAGATTTCCATAGAACTATATAAAAAAGTTTACATGTATAAAATATCATTTTATGTATGTGTGTCCTCACACTCAAACACATTTGGTATGCGATTTTTTTATTTGTCCTACAGAGGAGCAGGCAGTTAAATGCGAGTCGCGTTGCGAAGACCCCTTCCACAGGAACGGTTCAGCCGCTGACGATTCACCAACTCATTTTGACTTACATGTAAGTTAAATTTGATAATAAAAAAAATGGTTTTTGAGTGATTAAAATAAAAAAAGTGCTGTGCTGTATTGAAGATTTTTTTAAACAATGAACTTGTGGTGAGTTTTTTTTTTGTTTAATGTTGTGTAATGTTGTGTACTGTGATCATGTATTTGTATAACCACCAACCGAAATACTATAACTTCAATCGATTATAGCACACCAAATCTGGGACATCCTGTATTATAAAAATTCTTATATACAGGAACACCCTGTATAGTAAATTTTTTATCTTTATCAACAGGACAATGACATAACATGCGCGGATATAGGCGCAGGTGCGAAACGTACACGACTGCGGTTATACCTCGTGCAGCCCAAGGGCCTGCAGGAGGCCGACCTGCTGTATATGCACCGCGCTCCTGAGACACACACACACGGTAATATACACACACGCATGGAAATATGCACATACACACTCACATGCAGTCATACACAACACGCTCACACAAGTACAGTTATACGTAGGAACGCACACGCACGCACATATACGTACGTGCACGTTCAAATTGTATTCGCACGGTAACACTCCAACATACATACACACACATGGAAACACTTATCATCCGTACATCTTCTAAAAACAAAAAAAATATTCTTCAATTTTCTTTTTAAGTTTTATTAAATCCACCAACTTATCCACTTATTCCATAAAAACAATGAACAAATTAAAAAAAATCTAGTCTTTACAAATTAATTTAATTTCACACTATTTTATCAAAATTTTAGCAGTTCCGTCTATCAACACACAAATCCAAGATACCAATACAATATATCTAAATAACACGACTCTCTTACAGACATGTTACAACTAGACGCAGATGTAGAAAGCTTAACACTAGAGGAGCCCGCAGAGGACGAGATGCCTGCTAATATCTTGCAGCAGCAGACGCAGCAACTAAAGAATTTGCTGATGAGAGCACAGGTGGGTCGATTTAATGGGTTTTAAGTGTGATTAAACCGTGTCATAATCATAGGGTAGATTGTAGAATTTAACGGGTTTCTTGCCGGTTCTTCTCCGTAGATACTGCTTTCCGAATCGGTGGTAAATGTTAAAAATATGTAATGACGTTAAAAAAGTGCTTCTAGAAGAAGTCCAATTGAATAAATGTTTGAGTTTGAGTTTAAATGTGAGTTTAAATGTGATTATATGTTGTGATCTTTTTAGTATTTTTAGGGGTTGTAGTTATAAAGAATCCGCTTATTATGACTAAAATACAAACTTTGTACTGTATAATGAATTATTAATATTTTTGTTCAATCTATTATGAGATGCATGAAACAGATAGTATTTTTTGTGGATCAATATTTTAATATTTGATCACTATTACTTTTATAGCATGTAAAATATTTCTCGGATGATACTCACCATATAAAATGTGTAAAATAATTACTATTATTATTTGCAGCCACAACCAAATAGCCTAATCAATCCTCGACCAGAATCGCCGAGCAGCATGCCGCAGTTGAATCTGATGACACCAGATGCCTTTAGGTAATAAATTAGTGTTCTACACGCTTCGCTCGCATTATTATTATCCTTATATGTCTCGTGATAATAGTAATTTGTTAAAAAAAAGTGCGTGTGTGCCGAGCACACGTATCAGAAGTGAAAATTCTTTGTCAAGATCCAAAGATACCAAAATCGTCGCCTTACACCGTGACGTGACGGTATTGCCATGACGCGACTTTGAAATTTTACTCTCAATGCGCCTAAAGTAGTTTCAATTCAAAAATCATGCATCTTTTATTTTTTGTTTGAATGCACTTAAAAAAATGATATCTTACAATCATAGAAATCTAAATAACAAGACACATAGAAGTGCTATAATGTCATAATTCATATGAAAACCGCTGTCGCCAAAATCAACACATTTAAACCGATAGCTAAACAGTACACACAAGTAAACTATGCCTTTTATTGGACAGCTTGATTTTAGTGAAAACTAACTTAAATATTCAATTAAGCTTTTTAATATGTATCCTAACGCACGAATTTACGGTTTATTTTAGAATAACATCCCTAAGTATATGAGACGTTTTGTTTGTTTTTGTTCCAATACGAAAAAATTCGGCTTTTCTACAACAGAAGTTGTCAATTTTCAATAGATATAACTTTGAACATAAACTCATAGAAATATGGTTGAAATTTGTGTTAAACGTGATAATAAGAATGGTAGACTGTGTCATTCATTGTTATTTCGATTACTATGGTGACACTCGTAATACTTGTAAATATTCTATAATTTTAAGGAAAAACGGCATTATTTCTAAAAAAGAAATATTTACCGATGAAATATTATTCCTTTATTAGTATAATTACAACTTGTGGAAGAATTTCCGCAATGGGATATGCTGAAACACACCATGTTTATACACATACGTCTCCAGAGCAACTGAACAGTGACGAACACGCTGGTGTTGTGAAAGTCACCTGAGTGGCGACAAGGTCACGCGCGCTTACGACTTCTAGTGTCTTGTTATTTAGATTTCTATGCTTACAATATTATTCAGAGTTGGATTTTAGAACAAGTGAATTGTAACATTATTTGAATACAAATCTCTAAACCTAATTTTCTATACATCCAAACATCCAAATATTGCTTTATTCCATTCAGTTAAACAATTTAAACAATTTATTTATAGTTAGTTTGATAGCATAAAATATTTACATATTTTTTATTTCAGTTCGCCAGGCAAACGCGACGAAGAGGAAGTGGTTGTCACAGCACAAGAGAACGGCAATCCTCTACTGGCTGCTGGTAAGTGATATTTCATTATATACTATTAAACACCCGCGACATTGTTTATGTTGTATGTTTTTTACGGGAATTACGAGCTCAACAGCTGGAGATCTACTTTAAAATAATCTATATACATATATAAAAATGAAACCCGTTTCGCGTTGTCACGGCATCACGCGTGAACGGGTGGACCGATTTCGATAATTCTTTTTTTATTATATTCCTTGAAGTACGAGGATGGTTCTTATGCATGTAGAGAAAACGTAAATATGTACCACGGGCGAAGCCGGGGCGGACCGCTAGTTAAAGATAAAGTTATACACCTCTCTGCTCGGTTTTCCGACCGAGTTCCTAGATTAATAATATATTTTAATCAATTATTATAAAGAAAGCTTATTAAGTTCCCAAACAAATAAATTGTCATTTCATTAAATTTCATTCGAACGGCGTCGTCAGCTGTGCAGACAGTGCACACAAACACATGCTGTGTTAGTGTGCACTATGTAACACTTTTCAAAACAAAACAGTCTCTACATAAATGATCTGTTTATTTCTTTCTATGGTTTTGGACCTTATGTAATGACCTTGTCGCTGTCGTCGATATGTTATGTGATTTTAACCCATTGAGCCCCGAACGGCCCGATCGGGCCACGACACAATAGATTTTCTAATGTGTCTGTGATTCCGGAAATCCATAAATAAGATTTTATTTATTTATTTACGCAGAGTGCGAAGAAGAGGTGTTAGTTAGCGAGGGATCGGTCAAGCAGGTGTCGGGCGGATCATCGCCAAGTAGAGAAGTGCAGCAGATCATGTCACACAATGACTATTATAAGGTCAGTTTTATATTGAATACTATTTTATGAAAAGTTTCTTGGATTTGAAAAGTTTCTTGGATTTATATTATACTAGCTGTGCCCTGCGGTTTTACCTGCAGTGCTCCTCTCCTCTTTCTCTCGGTCTGAGCGTGATGATATATTGCCTATAGCCTTCCTCGATAAATGGGCTATCTAACACCGAAATAATTTTTTAAATCGGACCAGTAGTTCCTGAGATTAGCACTTTCAAACAAACTCTTCAGCTTTATAATATTAGTATAGATTTCACATAATATATAAAAAAGTGTAGATATAAGTAATTATCCATCCAGGATTGGCACGTATAAATGTGGCTAATTAGCCACATTTTACTGCCTTTTTTTATTTAGCCTCTTTGTGCATACAATAGTTTAATCATGCCACCTTACATATACATATATACATATTGACATATTGTACCATTTTATGAGTTCAACAAACATGTTTTTAATGTAAATGTATTTATTTTCATTTTACATTTTTACAGGAGGAAGAAGAAGAAGAGTCTCAACCATCTCCCGTGGAGGGGGAGACCACTTTCCCCGCAGACTTGTACGTGTCGCCCGAGAAACCACCGCCGCCAGCCAAATTACAACATTCCAGTGAGATATATTATAAACTAGCTGTGTCCTGCGGTTTTACCCGCATTGCTCGGCTCCTGTTGGTCTTAGCGTGATATACAGCCTATAGCCTTCCTCGATAAATGGACTATCTAACACCGAAAGAATTTTTCAAATCGGACCAGTAGGTCCTGAGATTAGATTAACAAACAAAACTCTTTAGCTTTATAATATTAGTATAGATAATTAATAGCTTACTAGGTATAGGAAACTTTGATATAAGATAAATTAATAATATCACGTTAGAAATAAGAAACTTTGATGTAATGAAAAATAATAGTGACCTTGCTAGGAATTTTTATGATCTTGATATCCATTTTCGTGCAAAGAGGTCGTTAAAAAGTGTGAGTGGTTAGCAAGTATTTATTCAAATTAACACCTTATTTCGTGCTAGTAATGTTCAAAGTCATAACAAAAGTAAAACTCTGCCCTATAGATGCGTAGGCGGAGTTTTGCTTTGGACAATTTTTAAACAGAAAATCTAGTTTATTATTTTCCCTCAATACATTCATAAAAGTGAAGTCCCGTGTCCCCAAGTGGGGTAAGGGGCAGATGCATTATGCATACATCTGTTTCACTGATCGATTTTCTTTAGGGACAAGTAGGTGATCAGCCTTCTGTGTCCTGCCAGACCGAGACATTTTTTTTCTTCGTCTCCACCGGGAATCGAACCCAGGACCCCTCGGTTCTACGCTCACGCGTCAACCACTATACCAAGGACGCGGCAATACATTAATAACTAAATGTTATTTACTTTCAGATAGCGACGTATCCTGGCCTCAAATATCGCTAGCTCAGATCACAGAAGCCAATCAAAGGAAGGCCTCAAGTGATAAAACAAGCCAACCGCTACCGGCGCCGCCTGTTCCTGTGGATGACGTCACGAGAGCTAAATTAGATGCGCTCGAACAGAAGATTGATAAATTGACAGGTATTATGCGGTTAATTAATACTGTTTTGCATTAGGTCCGCTGATTTTTGTTAAAGAAATTGTTCGAAAAATGTATTAATTCTTTCTTCATCCAAATATTTATTCTTTCTTCATTTGATAATGGATTTTGTTTGAATTTAATTTAATGCGTTAATTTTGAAAAGTGATGCAATGTGAATAGTTAATTACTGTCGTTTATGAGCGTAACAGGTGCTGGTCAATATTATGGTGGTGCTTCACGATATTGCGTGTACGTGTGTGTGCGTGTGGGGGATATATTGATAAAAATATCCCTTTCGTATGTATAAGTGGGCATGTATGCGTGTTTATATGTGTGCTTATTATAGCTTGTGTGCAGTGGCTGTAGGGCTGTTTGTGTATGTGCACGGTGCGGCAGGACAGAGTACGGACTTTTCCGTTTCTTTCTAACTTCTAACTCGTGCTCTTTCTTACCCCCACCCCGCCGAAACCGCACATACCTACACCGCCCTACAGCCACTGCACACAAGCTATGATAAGCGTATGTTCCCAGAACTGGTAACAGCAGGAGGTGATGACGAACGCGAACTAGGAAGAATTTCGTACATTAACCTGTTATTACCTGTCACTGTCACTCCCGCGTAAATATAATGTGTCTTGCTCGCACAGACGCAATGACCGCCGTCCTCAGGGATTGTAAACCTTTAACCTGAGAGCGTAAGGTTTGTTCTTGATTGCATGTGGTTTTTCTATTGACCTTGAGTCACGACAAAACGTATCGTATAATATATCGTGGTTATTGAAAAAATTAAACTGTAACTAATAAGTATTGTAAATTAATAAAAGACATTTATTTAATAAGTTAGTAAAAAACATTTTCTCCCCTAAATATTTCGTGTAAACTGCACTTCATTCAAAAATGTTTGTGACCACTGTCAGTAGGTAAAGAGGTCATTGTACGAAATTCTACCTGCTCCGCGACTGGACTTAAGGTGATGAATTAATTTTTCTAACATTTACGGCCCTTTTTAAACCTTCGTAATTTTTATATTATTAAAGTTGTCGTGATGAAAATTCTTGACAAGAAAGTTCAATAGTAACACAATACGTCTACCGTTTTAGAAACATGATTCCATGATATTTTCTCGATAGAAAAAAAATACAAAGTTCTCATTGTTATTTTTTTTTAATCTCTGGCATCTTCAAAATAACAAACGTAAAGTTACGACTTTTTGGATATTAACCATAAAATATACAACCTATACGTCTACCGTGTTAGAATTTTGAAATATGCGATGGTTTTGAAATAAACAAGAAATACTTGAAATTAGCGCGCGACCAGCCAATATAGCGAGAGCCGCCCTGTACCTTCCTACCCCGATCGCTGCACGAGTCATTCCCGCTACGGCCGTCACACGGGGAACTTGTGTCGCTTGCGCAATCGTAAAAAAGGGTGACAACACGATAAGACAAAATGAGACAAATGGGGACAATAAAGAAAATAAGAAGAAGAAACATAAAGGTTGGAGGAAAAAGAATGCTTACAATTGGAACAAATTAATGAAGTAAGTTAGTTTTATTTTAAATTTGATGATAATTGTATTATAGACGATGTTTGATATGTACCCCTGTTTTAAGTACATAACGAATGTGTAAGATTTTTTCATTTATAGCATAAATAATCTTTTCAGAAATCCGGAATCCAGAAGGAAAATAAACCCACTGATTGTTCACAATGTGAACCCACTCCTTCGTAAGTACCTTTATTCAGTCAAAAATGTATGTTATCAACGCTCTACTGGTTTTATCGCATGATTCCATTTTTAGCAAAAAGCAACAAAGTGCAAAGAAATAAAAAATCATGGTGAACTTAGTGGAAGTATGGTGGACGTAATATGGAATTATGGAACAGGAGCTCGTTGGAGTAGTATTATATTTAAAAAAAATACGAAAAAATTTCATGAATTTCTTAGTAGGTGGTAGATAAGTATGTTGTATAAAGAATTTGATGTTGATATTTATTTCATTTATACTTACTACACCTGTGCGGGAAATTGCTTAGTACTAAAACCGGTTTATATTCATATTTACATAGTAATGTGAGTTTTCATTTCGAAAAATTTTGTGTAAGTATATTAAATTGAGTTCCTGGGTGATCTGGAAACACAATTGGGCCCGGAGGATGGCGCTGCAGTCACTCCTTAGCAGCAGTCACTGTGCAGTCACTCCTAATCACATGAACCGATTTGGATGAATATTTGTGTGCACATTTCATTGTTGTGGGATGATTGGTTGATTCGTTTTCACATTAGCTAATATTATGTATTTTTGTTGTTAGAAAGTAAACTTAATTTAATGTTTATAATACATTATTATTGGTATAAATAAGCCAGTGTTCGTCTCACATTGCTGTACCTGCCTACCTAGGGGTTTCTTTAGAGAACTGCCGCACGTATTATAGGTTTTTTGTGGGGGGGGAATGGGGGGGAGGAGGGGGGGACCCTCCCACCAAAAGGGGAAAGTTAGGAAACTAATAGTTTTGGAGAAAAATCAATTTTCCTATTCTAACCTCAAAATGTATGGAAGTGGTGTAACAAAAATTTTACGATACATAAATAAAATACAAACAAGTTGTGAAAACCTACGTAGTTTTTTTTATTTGAGTGGGAATCGCCCTAAAGTCGCTTCTGGCACTCGCCGGCCGCTGCCGCGGCACGCTCGCTTCGCTCGCTCGGCTCGTGCGGCAGTTCAAATGTTAAACCTAATACGCTCGTCGCTTCGCTCCTCGCTACCTATTTGAATACTAAAAGTAAAAGTTTAATAGTTTTTTAACCTACGTAGATTTTTTAAGCTATTGCATAGCTTCTATCGCGGGCCTTGAGCGCGGGGACCGAATCCAGAAATTGCGTTACGAAAAACCTCACGCTCCCCACTCCGACGGGCACGGAGGTGTGGCTTGAAGGCATGCTATGCAATAGCTTTGCCGCGGCAGTCCCCGAGTGCCACACGTCTATTTTGTTTGAGTGGGAATCGCCCTAAAGTCACTTCTGGCACTCGCCGGCCGCTGCCGCGGCACGCTCGCTTCGCTCGCTCGGCTCGTGCGGCAGTTCAAGAGTTAACCTAACACGCTCGTCGCTTCGCTCCTCGCTACCTATTTGGATGTTAGAAATAAAAGTTTAATAGTTTTTTAACCTACCTACGTAGATTTTTTTTTTGAGTAGGAATCGCCCTAAAGTCGCTTTTGGCACTCGCCGGCCGCAGCGTAAAGTCACAGTACAGTGAAATGGAACGTCTAGGTCCGCTTTTTTTGCACAACAAAACGGATAAATGCACTTTTTTCGCACAAAAAATTATTAACTTTAAAAATTAATAACTAAAAAACTACAAGTTTCCTAACGATAATATTTTGGAATTACAATCTTACATTACCTAGCTAACTAAAAATATAAATATTTCCAACAAATTCGTGCGGCAGTTAACTAAAGCCAACCCGCCTACCTATCCTACCAGGGCCTAACTTTGTTCTGACTATTTTATTTTGATTATTTGTAATGAATAATTACAATTATAATAGAGTGCAAAAAATAAATACATGCGTCAATATATTTTGTGTTTTTTTAAACAATTTTTTTATTTAAAAAAATATCATTCCGACCGCGGCTTTGCCCGCGTGGAATTAGGTTATATCATGAATCCTGTTTTATCCCACAGAAGTGTTCAGTTCGGATAAAAAGTATCCTATGTGTAAATCCAGGCAATTAGCTATATTTTATCAAAATTTTACTGTATTCAGTTTTACTGTATTAGCGATATCTTCCACTCTTGACTTTGACTGAGAAGAATTAGGGTTTATAACTTCTTTCAGAAATAGTACCTTTCATTTCTGGGCATGATGTAATATCTACGTCAGCATCAAATTCTATCTAAATCAATTCAGTAGTCCGCGTAATTAGGTACTATTTCATTTTTTCAGAGTAACAATATTTTTTGTTATTTTAAAGATTATTTATAACCTGTATTATTTTGTAATAAAGTAAACATTACGAAATAATAATAATTAATAATTATTAATAATGTCTAAGTAGTTGTTAAAAAGAAGATAATTTAGTGTTTATAAGCAAGAAAATAAAACCAATTAATCAACAATTAAATATATGTATAACAATATTATAACTGTATGACGACTCCATACATGTTTGTCCCGAGTCGGCCAGCGGCAGCGCGGCGAGTATGCAAGAATGACTTCGCGCACACCCGCGTTCGCGATAGCGAGCTATTAGACTCCGCCCGCCAAGCAGTGGATTTTTTTTTGTGTATCGTCTTAACCCTCCCACATTAATAAGCCCGTATATCCCTCTAATTAATAAACTATTCTTTATGGTGGTTTCAGAGCTAGTGACAGCGCAGTCCCGCGAAGTGCGCGCGGCGCGTGGCGAAGCGCGCAGCGCGCGGGAGCAGCTCGAGCGTGTGCTGCACGAACACACGCAACAAGCTAACGTCGCTATGGAGACGGCGTTTGCTAACGGGTATTTATTTGTTTATTTGTTTTCGTAGAGGTGGTAGGTACGTGGGTGCCCGTGTTTTACAAGTGTAATAACCGCAGTTGAAAGGGCTTTTGACATAATTTTTTTAGGGATGGATTTTTTTTAAATAAAGCATAATATGCTTAATATTTGACTCTTCGGCTATTTTTGGTTTGAATCTATGGCAACTTAACTTGTTATATAATATATAACTTGTATAAATGTAAATATTTTTACTCGGTGTGGTATATTAAATTTTTGAATAAATAAATAAACTTTTCGCTATTACAGACAAACGGAATTACATTTTTTTAATGTTTTTAAATATTTAAACGTGTATATGTCCGTGCACACACATTATAATATATGTACGTCCACACAAATCCTGGAGGGTATTTTAACGAACATAATTTACACAACAACATAAATTAATTTTTATGCGGGTATATGCGTGTTCAAAAATTTTAACAATTATGTTACTTAAAAATTGTTTTTGAGCATAATTATAAATAAGAATTTTTTTTTTACTTATACATATTATTAATTTTAACACAAGCGAAAGCTAAGTATGGGATCAGATCGTGCCGTGTGTGAAAATTGTCCTGAAATATTTATTTATTGCACGCCTCATAAGCGAAGCGTTGAGGTGGGTACTACTGTCACTTCGCGCAAAACATCTGATTTTTCAAACTTAAAATGTCTTTATGTATCATACATTGCACTTGTAAGATAATACATTATACACACACATATTAAGAAAAAACACTATTTTTAACATTCATGATATTTTTGATGTCATTTTTGTTATTTAAACTAGTTAAAAAACAGTTTAAAAAAGTTCTGTCTTGAACGTCCGTGTGTCTGTATGTGCGGAGGATTTTCTTGTTAACACGATAGCGACCGAAATACTTTACTAATCGAGTCTTTTTTTTTCTCTTACGCTTGAGTATGCTCAGGAATAGAACCCTTTCATTTTTCAGGGTCTGATTCGATGTGGTTTAATTGTTATTAAATAAACAAAAATAATAATTAATAAATAATTATTAAAAAAAAATTATGAGGCGTGCACTTTTGGATTTTCCAAACTATTTATATTTTCTTACAGCTGGGAACGTATAGCCCGCATCGGTGAATCAGCCGGTATAAGCGCGGCACAAGCTGCAGGACTTGGTGCTACTCGAACATTGGAACAGTTATCTACTAACCTACAACGGGAAGTTGCTACCAAGCTGGCCGCTACTGATCAGATGCTGCGGACTAATATTGAAAAGATCGCTAATAGCAAGGTAATGTTGGGCTACCATAGTCCATAACTTAAGTAGCACTTGATTCTTGCTGCCGCACGAACATTGGAACAGCTTTCTACTAACCTGCAGCGGGAAGTTGCTACCAAGCTGGCCGCTACTGATCAGATGCTGCGGACTAATATTGAAAAGATCGCTAATAGCAAGGTAATATTGGGTCAAGGGCCGTAGTAGAGGTAAATCAAATATCACTAATTCAGTAGCATTTGTAATGAATGTGTTGTTTAGCATAAGAGACAAATAAAATTTTTGAAGACATGATATAACCACTGTTGTTGCTGCAGATAAAACACGGATGATTGAAAAATATTTTTTAATATCTGTTTTTTTCTTCAAATTATTCAGTGTGAAATGTAATTTTTTATCTGATCTATAAATGCACTCAAATTTATGAGCAGCTTGTAAATCAAAGTATATTATATACTTCACATTTTTGGGGTGTATTTCAGCATTGTTTGATTTTGTTGCAAGTAACGTGATTAGTCACGAACCTACATACACTTATTAATTAAATTATCCTATCATATGTGCTAGCAGACCGTCTCAGCATTATTGTATCCATTAAAAAATTGGTTGTTTGTAAAGTAGGTTTACGATCGAGATGTTTACGTGATAACGTGTTATTGGTGGCAGCGCTCGAGATTAGACGGGAGATCGGTCCGTCTCTCTCTCATTATACCTGCGATCGCGCTCGTGAGGTTTTGGTGTGACACAAGTTTCTGAACATGTCACCCGACTAAAACGATTTTAAAAACGTTATCACTGACTCGCGCCTAACTTCAGTCCGATCAAAATGTTTCGTATTTATTAAAATCTTGTTACACAGGTGCTAGCGGACCGCCTGAGCAGCCTGGTGGCGGGCGCGGTGGGTGAAGCAGCGCGGGCTGCTCTGCGGGACGCGCTGCTCGAGCAGGCGCTGCCGCTGATGGAGAAGGCGCACGCGCAGGTGTTCCGCCAGATCAACCAGGCGTTCCAGGCCGGCACCAAGGAGTGTATGTTACATGTCCTACTAATCACTACATAGTATAAAACAAAGTCGCTTTCTCTGTCCCTATGTCCCTTTGTATGCTTAAATCTTTAAAACTACGCAACGGATTGTGATGCGGTTTTTTTTAAATAGATAGAGTGAATCAAGAGGAAGGTTTTAGTATGTAATTTATTAGGTTTTAGACAAAGCGGGCGAAGCCGCGGTCGGTAAGCTAGTATTATAAATGTGAAAGTTTGTGAGGATGAATGTGGATGTGTATGTTTGTTAGTCTTTCATGCAAACATTACTGAAACGATAACAATGAAATTTAGCACACATAAAGAGTAACTTGGTTTAAAACATAGAATAGGTTTTATCCCAGAAATCCCTTGGAAACGGGAACTATCCGGGTTTTTCTTTGAAAACGCGGGTGAAGCCGCGGGTTGAAAGCTTGTGTATTATATTATAATGTATTACTCACTTATTGGGTATATAATGTAGTACTCACTCCTAGAACACTTTTTGATCTCGTGTAAAAATATCCATAAGTAGTGACTGATAGAACGCTTAGTTGAGTGAAAAAAATTTGAATAAAGATTGCGGGTAGATTGATGAATGATTATGGGCTAAATTTAAATGAATACATAGTGCGTGTTGTATAAAAATCATTGCTCAGCCTATATTAAACGCAAAGTTTATAAGTGAAATAAATTTTGCACCCAAAATTGCGGGTAGTATTAAATATTTGTTCACGAATAGTAATTTTAATCAATATTTAAATTCTGTAATGTTTGATGTTGTAAAAAAATGAGATTTTATTTAAAATTTGTCATCATAACAGTTGCAGCGAACACGGAAGCAGCAGCGCGTGCAGCAGCGGAACGCGGAGGTGCAGCAGCGGCTGCTTCGCTCCGAGCAGCGCTGGAGCAGCACGCGGACGCGCTGGCCCGAGCCGCGCCGCTGCACCCGCAGCACTTCGCCGCGCAGCTGCAGGAGGTGGCCCATAGGTAAGAGCAGCTGCAGAGGCAAAGTTAACGCAGCTGCAAAGGCAAAGTTAACGCGGCTGCAGGGGCACAGTGAGCAGCTGCAAAGCAAAGATAACGCAGCTGCAGGGGCACAGTGAGCAGCTGCAAAGCAAAGATAACGCAGCTGCAGGGGCACAGTGAGCAGCTGCAAAGCAAAGATAACGCAGCTGCAGGGGCACAGTGAAGCAGCTGCAGGGGCACTGTTAACGCAGCTTGAGCAGCACAGTTAAAGCAGCTTTAGCGGCGCGTCATCACATGGATACAGTTGTATGGATACAGCAGCATACACAGTAGGCAGCTGCAGTACATTCTGTACAATTTGCGCAGTTATAATGAATAAACAGCGGTTAATAATAATTATGATCGTATATTGTATCAAACTATCGCTTATCGTTATTAGTATCGTTACTAGTACAATGCGTTGGTTGTATTTTATTTCTATCCCATTTGCAATATATCTAACCACCTAAAGATCGTACTGGTCTTTCGAGCCGGATTACACATTAATCAGTATATTTCTACATTCGCAGCGTCATTAATTAGATTTTTTAGGTTCTTACTGATCCTTCGAGACGAATAACACATTAATTGTAATCTTATATTTTTTTACAGCGTATTAGAAAAGGAGATGAGTTGGTGGCGTGAACAAGCGCGTAGTGTTGCGCAAGCTTCACGCGCTCATTCGCCCGCCACGCCTGCACTCTCATTGGCTGATAGACAGGTGCGTTGTTTGTTTGTTTGTTTTATATGATAGAGTTATTTTGTTTAGGGATTTTTTAGGTTTAAAAATGTGTCGTAGGGTGGTGGTGGTAGGGTAGTATTTGTAGATGAAAATGCAATTATGAGATTTTTTTGTAAATTTTAATGACAATAAAAACTTACAAACATCAAGCTTTTTAAAAAAATAGGTGATACATTAATTATATTGTTGTTTGTAAAAATGTTAGATTTTTATATTTACGAAAATTTTCATACATAGGGATAAATAATTTTTAATTATTTAGAGACAACTTTTATTTCCGTCTACAAATAAAATAATTATGTAATAACGATTTTTAAAAATAACTTATTATAAAATTAAATAACGATTTCAGAAAAGCTCCCGAAACATGCCCCGAAACTGTGTCCAAGAGTCCTTGCCATATTTACTCAGAGTATACTATGTTTAACTATTATTGTAGAATTTATTTTGCAATTATCTAGTATATTATGTTTCAAATTTGTATGAAATAGTTTTGAAATTTGTGAGAATTACTTATTACATTCTGAAAACATTCTGTACTACATACCACTTCTTTCTCAAGTTACAACTCTGTACCTATAGCAGTTTTAGTGACAACAAGTTATTGTAAATGTATTTTAGTTTTATGTTCAGTAGTTCGCTGCCTCAATCATTTAACATTATGTATGTCACACAAAATTTGTTCTAAATAATCCATCATCATCACCCTTTTTGACAAGTATCTTACAAATTCGTTCCACAGTTGCAAGTGAGCCAGATCCAATCGCTCATAATGAATGGCGATGTGAACGGCGCGTTCCAGCTCGCGCTATCCGCATCAGATCTCAGTCTGGTAGTTGGTGCCTGTAGGGGAGCAGAACCGGCGCGCGTGTTCGGGCCGCCCTGCCGGCTGAAGCAGCACGTGCTGCTGTCGCTCGTGCAGCAGCTCGCGGCGGACATGGCGCGGGACACGCACCTGAAGCAGCGGTGAGTGTGACGTCACCTGCCGGCTGAAGCAGCACGTGCTGCTGTCGCTCGTGCAGCAGCTCGCGGCGGACATGGCGCGGGACACGCACCTGAAGCAGCGGTGAGTGTGACGTCACTGGCGCGATCCAGCTCGCGCTTAGTCGGCTAGTGTGTTAGTAGGACGGCACAACAGCGATCCAGCTAGCGCTCTATCTCATGGTGTTACTAGAGGGACGGCAAAACAACACGAATGATCAATCTAAACTTCAATTCGTGTAATCTTCATTTGAAAAGTCATTTTCGGAAAGGAATATGATACATTACAATGTAAAACCGACAAACAAAAGACATGAAAATATCTATAAACAATAAAACATTTACTTGATATAAATTAACTACATCCTCCATTTACAGATACCTGGAAGAAGCGATAATGAACTTGGACACAACCAACCCGGTAACCCGAGAGCACTTACCCACAGTGATCCGCGAACTGCAGAAGCAGATCCTGTCCTTCCTCCAAGCGAACCCTGGCCACGGGCTCACCAGGCAGTTCCGAATGCTGCTGATGGCCACCGAGGCCCTCGTGAAGAACACCGCTTGACAAACTTGCTGCCATTGTGCCTGTGCACGATACTCGACATAAGTGTAAAGTGACAAGTGACGAAGTGCTAAGTGACAAAGTGTTAACTAAGTGACAAAGTGTTACTAAGTGACTAAGTGTTAACTAAGTGACAAAATGTTACTAAGTGACTAAGTGTTAACTAAGTGACAGTGTTCAAGGGAATAAAACTGTTTATGAAGGACAATAATGATAATTGAAACTGATATGGAGTTATAAATAGTTGATTTGTTGGAAAATGGGGGGTGCCAAATCTCGTCAAAGATTAAGCAACTGTGCAGATGTTAATGTGTCTTGATTAAAATGGACTTGATATGATTAGTAAAGTGATTGTGGCAATTAGAAAAGTTATAAACTGATTAGACTTTATATTGATATTATTTTGTGCTGACTGCTTTTGATATTTTGTTTAAATATAGTATAAGACGTGTATATATAAGTCTATTCTTGTATAAGTGCCTCATTTAGAATCTAAATAAAGATTTTTTCTATATTGATTTGACCTAATGGTGGTGTTAATGTGATTTTTTCCTGGATTACAGTTAAATATTTTTGTACTTTTTTATAGGCAACAATAGCCTTTATTCTGCTGTTCCTATTTTGCTTATTAAAAAAAAATGTGTGCGTGTACTAGTGTACACACGTAAGAAGTGAAACTTCTTTATGACCTTATTTTTCAAAAAATAATTTACTATATGCAACTTTACAGAAATACGTCAATTATGCGTTGTAGGGATAAAAACAAGATGGCGCGTAACGGAAAAATGTTACACTAAATTTTTTTCCAACCCCGATAAAGAAGTTTCACTTCAAAAATTATTTTTGTTAGCTAGTGTCTTGTGATATAAAAAAAGCCACCATTCTAACTTTTAAACTCATGAGCCAAGACTGGTAATTTACATGTAATTACTAAAAAGAACAACTATTTTTAAAAACATCTATCAGCATAACAAATTGCAGTAAAATTGTTCAGTAGTGTAATAATAATAAATAATGAACATGGCAGCCCACATTTACATTATTCTACAGTATATTCATGTTTATCGCTGAAAAGTGTTTTTAGCCGACTTCAAAAAAGGAGGTTTTTGTAAATAATTGTCCCTGTGTCACTTAAATATACATTCAGTATTAAAACTACAATTAAAACAGACTCGAGTTTTTTGTTCCTTCCCATTAGATTTATATAAAAAACTAGCGGTCCGCCCCGGCTTCGCCCGTGGTACATATGAAAAATAGATGTTGGCCGATTCTCAGACTTACCCGATATGCACAGAAAATTTCATGAGAATCGGTCCACCCGTTTCGGAGGAGTATGCAGACTAACATTGTGACACGAGAATTTTATATATAAGATATTACTTACTAAAATATAATTGTGGATTAAAATATACGAACATTAAATTAAATATGTATCTTTATTTTTCTTACTTTTATTCCCACAATTTCTAAAATAA
Organism: Colias eurytheme; assembly: GCF_061535395.1. Lineage (NCBI taxonomy): Eukaryota > Metazoa > Arthropoda > Insecta > Lepidoptera > Pieridae > Colias > Colias eurytheme. Next base: position 12,457,430 of record NC_142981.1, on the reverse strand, counting down.
AATAATTGTTTAGACATGAGAATAGATTCCATCTAAAACTTTAGTTTTTAAAGTGAAACTTTTATGACATCGTCTCAAACTTTTTGGTCTGTGTAGCGCATGTCGCGTGACGGTCGAACCGTACGATAATAATTATCGTACAAATACAATAATTTTGTGCCTAAGTTTCACTTTTACCGTGTTTTCATAAAACCACACAACATTTTTATTCTTTTTGCTTTCATTTTTTATATCAAGCTGGTGCTCTAGCTCTTGCTCTAGTACCTCTCGATCTTATTTTTACCCTAAATATTTATACTTATTTAATAACGAAACAAATCATTATTAGACCTTTGCCGATTATTTTTGAAACAAAAAAGATCATAGTGTAGTATAGTGGAGTAGGTATACCTACTCGGCAGCCGACCGTCACGCGACATGCGCTACACAAAGCAGTGTTCAGAACCGTTCGAACAGTTTCACTTTTACCGTGGTTTCATAAAACCACACAACATTTTTTAATCTGTGGTTACTTTGTTTTTTTATAATATGTTCAATTTTATTTTAAAAAGAAAAGACACTAATATTATCCGCTGGTTTTGCGTGTAAATATTGTGTATAATTATATAAAATTAATTATTTAAGTCTGGCCACTTCGGTGCACGTCTATAGAAGTATAGCGTAATTATTATATAAGCTATTTTGTATCGAAATGAGTCTGATAAATAAAAACACGACTGTTTGATTTCTTTGTTTTATTTAATTAAAACCTCCAGATGCAGCCCATCACTGCACTTACATATTTAGCTAAACACTTAATATATTTTCTGAATTAAAATTTTATTATGGCATCTAACATACATAGGTAACTTATTTTGTTATCGATACAAAAGCGAAACAATGATGCTCAATGCGTTTCTATTCTTGTCTGTAAATGGACTATCAAACACAAAATATTTATTTTTCCATTTCGAACCAGTACTGTGCCATTACTTCGTAAAAATTTGCTCATTTTAGGTAGGTACTATCTAATTTACATATTTTTTGTTTTCGCTTCTTCCGAATATTTTGATATTGCAATCAAAATTTTGTTTAATTTCCGGTCAAAAAATTATAACAAAAATGAAGGTATCCATAAAAAAATCGCCAACACATATTGAGGTTACAGCATAATCGTGAAGTTAAAATGGTGATTAACTCGGAAACTAATTTAATCAGATCAAAATCCACTGGAAACCTACACATTAATAGTGATAACGATCATGATTATTCTGATAATCGTGCGAACAGTGAATCTTCGTTTGAATGGGAACAACACGATGAAGCGAGAAAAGATTCGCTTCGATTCGATATGCACTTCCATAGCATAATGGACGATCCAGAAAGCCCTTTCAGGTCTTTGATGAAAAAACTGGATAATATGTCCAGTAAGTACTTTTATTTATATACTGTCAAAGATAATATCCTAATACCTACTATGCTTTGATACATCATAAAATATTCAAATTTTTATATGTAAATTTTGTTCGCAATGTGTAAGCGCAATCAATTCCACAACCTTTCAGTCCAAGCAAATGCGGTTGTTCATGCCATAGAATCAGCGAAACAGGAGGTTATGGATGTGGTACATAAAATGAACAATATCCAATTATTATTGTACCCACGCGTACGAAATTTAAGGTGAGAAATTACAACATATTAATATATTTCGTCCGTTAAAGTTCTTACCCAGCCGATTCGTTTTTTAAATTTTTAAAAGTCTAATCCAACGAACCAAAAATCATTAAAATCTGTTCAGCTGTTCTTGTGTGGTATAACGAACACGAATTTAAAATATTTTATAGGTTCTTAACCAAATATTATAAGTTATAATATAAATTTTCAGTCCGGAAAGAAAAGCGGATTCACCAGAAAGATCCGACGAACCCAGCAAGAGGTTGCTTGACGCCATTACAGCGCAAGAGCTAAATGCAGAAATTGATAATGCAGTTACTGAATTGTTACAAAGTGACGTAAGTATAATAAAAGAAAACCACTTCTCTTCTCTATAAACGTGCCACAATGTTAGTTACTGTATATTTCCGAAACGGCTTGACCGATTCTCATGAAATTTTGTATGCTTAGTGACAAGGGTACTAGGAAACCACTAGTTCGAAGATGGTCAGAGTCTTGTAAAATAAACTTAATTATTTCATAAATAAAGTTCTATTCACGAATCGCGTTCTATTTTATTACTTCCAAAATCATCCTCTCTTTCAACAGGAGTTCAAAGACCGCGTGGTAACCACAACAGTAGACTGCCTGAGGTCTATCATCAGCAACAGCATCAAACAAGCCTTCCCGGACACGTACCGGCCAGTGCTGAACAGCTTCCAGGCGAAGGTGGTCCGACAGGCGAAGAGGACACTGCACAATGCGTTTCGTGAATGTGAGATCCTCTTACTAATATTATAAATGCGAAAGTTTGTATGTTTGTTGGTTACTCCTTCGTGAAAAAACTGCTTAACCGATTTTCATAAAATTTGGCAAAACACATAGAGGGTTACTTGGATTATAAAATAGGATAGTTTTAGTTTTTTAAATAAAATGGTAACTATAAAAGCTAGTATTTTAAAAGCTTGTTTGTTGAAAAATAATTATATGTTACATAGTAGATAGAAACTCGGAATACTTCTGCCAGTCGGTTCAAGAGACCACCCTGTCCATCACACGCGCGGTGAAAAAACGTGAAAATCCTAGAAACACAGAAGAGTACAGAAAATCGTTACAGGAGACATTGGAAGAGTAAGACTTTGTAATATTTTTTACAATACACTTTTTTGTCTCTTAAATATGTTTAAAAAGATTGTAACATATATTCATAAATCACATATTGCACGCACAGCAATCATTTCTTTATATAATTTATTATTCACACATTAATCATTATGATACGACAGGATTTTGAAAAAAGAACTCAAGGAATGGCGCCAAAATCTATGGGACATTCTGACACCGCAAATGTTGCCAAAACCGGAGTTCCCAGAGAGACCAGAGACACCAGAGGAAGATATACCCGCTAGCCCATCCCAGCCACCTGACCCTTCCAAATCTATTGTTGAACAATTGGTAATAAATATTGATGTATTTTATTTATTCAGTTAGACTTAGAAAATATTTTGGTTCGTCAGCTTGTAGCGCGGAATCATTCAATTTTTTTATTATCTTTTGTAAATCAAATATTCAAATAAATTCCAGTTCAAAAATCAGCGAGTGTAAAGTGAACGAATTTTTCGAGCAAGCGCTCTCTGCCCGTGACCAGTCACTCGTAGTAGCGGCTTGTCATGCAGCAAGACGCGCTCGATTTTTTTTATTCGAATTTACGATCGATTTTTATTTTATTTATTTACATAATCTATTTACAGTTAAAATCGGCCATGATCAACAAGCTAATAAGCGAGGGCAAAGTGAACGAGTCCTTCGAGCAGGCCCTATCTGCTCGTGACTTGTCTCTTGTAGTAGCGGCTTGTAGAGCAGCAGGGCCGACTCTTGCGCCGCGCTTGCAGCAACACACGCTGCTGTCGCTCGTGCAGCAGCTCGCTACGGATATGCTGCATGAGACGCAGTTGAAGTGCAGGTGAGATTTTTTTTTTCGTTTATTGCTAAACTTTCGTCATTTTTGACGAAAAAAAAACTTACATTTTAACAAACTGTAGTGTTTGCATCTTATTTTTTGTAAAATCCATACTACTACTATTATAAATGCGAAAGTAACTCTGTCTGTCTGTCTGTTACTCAATCACACGTAAACTACTGAATCAATTTGCATGAAATTTGGTATGGAGATATTTTGATACCCGAGGGCAAGGACATAGGCTACTTTTTATCCCGGGAAAATGACGCAATCCCGGAAATCCCACGGGAACGGGAACTATGCGGGTTTTTCTTTGACTGCGCGGGCGAAGCCGCGGGCGGAAACCTAGTAGAGAATAAATGAGTAAAGTTTATTACATTTTTCTACTAGTCTTTTCAAAGTTGATACAGCTGTTCTGTTTCGCAAATTTTTATCGCATACACTTATTAAATATTGATTAAGTAATTATTTTGAAAATCAATGACCAAATAAAAGGAGTTAAATAAAAATATTACTCTTAAAAGAATCATCAACTCCAACCACATTCATCTCAACTGTACCCATAATTTTTTTCCCCACATTTTCAGATACCTTGAAGAGGCTTTAATAAACTTGGATGCAAGAGATCCAACAACGCGGTGTCACTTGCCGCTGGTCGTGGGCGAAGTTCGCAAGCACCTCTCGAATTTTCTTAAAACCTACCCCGGTCACGTCGCAGGCCGACGTATTTCATTGATAATTTTGGCTGCTGAAAATTTATTAAAATGATTCATTTAATTGTTATTTTTTATGGCATATACTTTTTAGTTAAAGTAAATAAATATAATACATTAATGCATGTTAAAAATGTTGTTTTATTTTGCTCAGTTTAGGCTAAAATGCTACTTTGGCCCAACCGCCGAGCCGCGCATCTTACGAGTAAAGAAAACTGTGAAAGAAAAGCATTAATTCATTAAAAACAGCTGCTAGGACGGTTTTTTCCCGCGACTAATTTTGAATCAGTAAATGGTTAGCGAGAATTGCTTTCAATTTCGTTTTCTTAACATATTAATACAAATATTATAACAGCACAAGGTTTTTGAAATCTATTGCGTGCATTAAAAAAATCAACTACATCCTTGAGTTCATCCAATCATCTATCAATTTAAGAACGCAACTTACTGTTAGTAGCTAGCTGTCATTTTCGTAAAAACTAAAAAGTCAATGTCAGTGTCGCTTCAGTCTGCAAAGCCGAGCTGCAAAGTGTCAATTTTTATTTATACTTTGTAAAAATAAAGCATTTCGTTTTATTTTAGAACAAACTGAAAGAATGTTATAGTAACATAAATATTACACATAGCGTTGAATGAAAAACGACTTGTAACCTAAAACAGTAACATTTCAAACAAAATGAACTTTCAACACTTCGTATCATTTGTGTTATTGTTAACACCGAATATTTTATTACACTGCGCGTCGGCGGCGGTGCACAGCCATAGCTTGGATAACACGGAGCGGGAGTCGGACGGGGCGTACCGGCCGCGAGATGCAGAGCACTATAACGACGCGGGTCATAACGTCGAGTTTGATCATGAAGCGATTTTAGGTACGGTTTACTTATAGGTGTTTACATTTAACGCGCACGCTGGGTTTTGCAATGCTCAGTTGATAAGGCGAGCGATAGCGAGATGTCTGTGAAACACTCTTTATACATTCTCGTGCCAGCAACACTGATTGTGACTTATTATTACTCGATAGGCAGTGTGAAGGAGGCTGAGGAATTTGACAAGCTGTCGCCCGAGGAGTCGAAGCGGCGGCTGGAACTGCTGCTGCCTAAGATGGACCTCAACGGAGACAAGTTCATCGACCGGGATGAACTTAGGAAATGGATCTTGAACTCTTTTATGTGAGATAATTTATTTGATTAAATATTCAATATCACTCCAAAAATAACTATTAAAGAAATCACCACCGCCTTACTGGTTTCATCTAGTTATGTAAACAAAAAATACTCAAACAATATTTAAATATCTTTTTTTTTAAACAATTATTATTTTACTACTAAAATTATTTGCAATAGGATTTATAATCGGCAATAAAAATTCATCGTATTGATTTCAAATTGTTGCTCGTTCTAAAATGATTATATGCATAGGTAATGCATATATGCTTATTTCATAAAATCTGCACCTGAGACAACAGTTTCAATTTGCTCAGGGATCAAGCATGCAGTTATAATTATTAAATTCAAGATAAATTATTATATGTATTAAATTAAATTTGCTTTTTAAATTTCATTTCCTGCTACTACTAACAAATTCTTATATTGCTGATGCAGATTTAACAACTGATGGACACATAAAGATTTATTCAATCTTACACAAAAATTATCAGCAAAATGAAATTGCCCAATGATATAATAATCAACTACTGTCTAGTGTCTACTATTTTTTGTGTACTGGGAAGAGGAATTTACATCTATAAAGTGCATATTGTCAGCATTTTCGAAACTTAAATCCCCTCAATACAAGGTACATAGTACATCCACTGCCCCCTGGGAAGGAGCCATGGGTTATGCTGTGCATGGCTTATAATCTACTTTGAACCTTATCGCCTAAATACAAAGCTCATAACTGCTGCTCTCATGGAAAGAACCATGGGTTATATATACTGCTAAATGACTTTGAACCTTAAACCCTTACAACAAAGTCCACATCTGCAGCAATCTCTCGCGGGAAGAAGCGGAGGAACGCATGTCGGAAGCTGACGAGGACCGCGACGGGACGGTCACGTGGGCGGAGTACTTGCGCGACTCGTTTGGAGTGGATACCGAGGAGGAACTCAATCCGGAGGATACAGGGGATACTGGCTTGGTAAGTTACGGGAAAAGCTGATGCCAATCAGTCGTAGAGAGAAACCACTTCTAAAAGGTAGGTAAGGAAGGTGGACCCCAAAATACAGGCTGTCCTAGTTTGGGGTCCAAATGCTACATGTTTGTACCTAACCCACAAATTGATCAATAAATGATTTTTATTTTTATTTTTTTTATTATTATTATTAAAAGAAAAACATTTTCTTATAAATATTGCTTTAATATACTAAAGGCTAAAAGCTTTTGCCCGTCAGTCTTTGGGAGGAGAGACAAGTCTAGAAGAACAAAATTTTCTTATAATTGTGTATTGATACATTTGCTACTATTTCTTTCATTTTGTTATTGATTATGTACATGTATTATATATACGAAAACTATGACACACAATAAATTTCTAAAATACATAACATTTTACATGACATCCTTTGAAAAGCACAATTCTGTAACTAAACAATAAAACTTACCAATATGCTGTTACTTTTAATGTAAAACAATATATAATGTAATAAATATTTTTTGATGTTTATTGCCATTACCAATTGTTCAGAAATTTACAACTGTTTAAAAAGGTGTCGTGTGCCATTTATTTTTCGCAAAGGTTACTTAGGTTGACATTTTATATTGTAACAAAGAATATATTATTAAATATGCAGAATCTCCTTTCACTTTTTGCAAATATGTATTTATAAATTACTAAATGCTATAAAAATGGTATTTTTGTTACCAGTTGGTTCGTGAAGAGAAGACCATGTGGAAAGTGGCGGACCGGGATGGTGACGGGAAACTGGACTTGGCTGAGTTTGAGGTGAGTTATAGGCTGAGTGTGAGTGAGTTATAGGATGAGTGTGAGTGAGTTGTGGAATGAGTGTGAGTTATGAGGTAAATATGAGTAAGCAATCAGCGCCTTGGGCATGAGTTTTGCTTATTCCATAATTTTACAGATTCACTGCTATGATAGAATGTAAAGAAAAATAATCCTACGACAATTATATAATATAATATTTTTAAAATAGAATACTATACGAAAATATTATGTATAAATACATAGATTTATCATGTTACAGGTGTTCACAAACCCAGAAGAACATTCAGTGATGCATCCGTACCTAGTGGCGCAGACGATGCGAGACAAGGACAGCAACAACGACGGGCTCATTGACTTCAACGAGTATGTGGGAGAGAGAGGTGAGATAATGCACTATGTGGTGTATAGATGAGCCTTATGACTAGAAGTCAGGGCGGGTCTATCTGTTTTAGTTTTTAGTAGCCTATTGCAGTTTTTTTTAATAGCTGTGATTGGAGCGAAGGTCTTAAATTAATTTTTGACAATAAAATAAATGATGTATGTATAAATTTTCTATAGGAATTGCCTAGAAGAAATTGTAAGAATCTATTAAATATTATTTATTACTTTTTTACGAAAAAACTACTGGACGTATTTCGATACAGTAATATAGGTTCATAACACATGAGCTATAGAATTTTAGAGCTATAGATTTTTCCCATTTTTTTTTTTCGTAATAGTATTATTATTTTTAACGTGATAACGTTTTTAAAATCGTTCTAGTCGGGTGACATGTTCAGAAACTTGTGTCACACCAAAAGCTCACGAGCGCGATCGCAGGTATAACGAGAGAGAGACGGACCGATCTCCCGTCTCATCTCGAGCGCTGCCACCAATAAGACGTTATCACGTAAACATCTCGATCGTAAACCTACTTTACAAACAACCAATTTTTTACTAAAAAACCTTTCCACCAGGAGTCCAACAAGACAAAGAATGGCTAATTTCCGAACGTGACAAGTTCGACCACGAGCTGGACTCAAACCGCGACGGAATGCTCGATGAGAAGGAGGTGCACCGCTGGGTCATACCGGATAACACGTGAGTTTATAAGAAATTACAAAAAAATAGCAAAAAAAGTTCTAGTAGACAAACTTGGAAAAATAACAAAAAAAATTGTAAAAAAGTTCTAGTCGACAAACTTGGCTGGGACATGCCGTTATAATACGTGAGTTTATAGAAAATAACTAAAAAATAGTGAAAAATAATTCTAGTAGACTGTAGATGAACTTGGCTGGGTCATACAGGATAACAAGTGGGTTTTAGACAAAATAATTTAAAGAAAAAACTCAAACTCAAAAAACAAGTTCAACTAGACTTCTTTTAGCGCTTTTGAATAGCTAATTTTCGCCATCACCATACAAAACATATTCATAATTTTTAATCATCATCACCACCACCCCGATTAAAATATTATAATATAATAGGTTGCAAATATAGGTAGGTAGTAGTTATTGAAGTGAAAACTTCTTTAGCGGCGTTGAGCACTTTTTCTGTAATGGGTATAAAATCTTAAACTCGCGTCAGGACACGTGACCTGATCGAAAAAGCGTAAGACGGATACCATTCCAAAATATCAAACATGCTCAACGTTAATAATCAAGTTTTCACTTCTGCCGGCACTCCCGGAGTGCAACCCGTCTTTTTTTTATTTTTATTTTCTCCTCAATAAATTAAAAAAAAACAAGCTATTAATTAATCTATTTATTTGTACAGATGAATCACTTAATTGTAATTGCATCGATTCGCTACACAATGTTTACAGATGTATGAAATTACATTAAAATATTTTTAAGAACATTTATAACATAGGAATGCGTCATAAAAATAACATACGTAGGTTAAATAATCGATTTACTTTTACGACACAGCCGTAGAAATAAAAGAAAAATATTAAAGTTTTACGTGGATCGAATATTATAATTGCGAAAGTTACTCCTTTCCGTTTGTCTCATCACCCCGCAACAACTGAACCGATTTCAATGAAATTTGCTACAAATATAGTTTGATACTTACCTGAAAATGGACATAAGATATTTTAATTCCGGAAATCGGACAAGAACTGTGCAAATTTCTCTTTGACTAAGTGGGTGAAGCCGTGGGTGGTAGCTAGTTTACTTTTGCTAAAGTATAAAACCGTTTGGTTTGCTTGCAAACGATTAGACTTTGATACAGTAAAAATGGTGTCTAAGTTCCACAGGCACACAGAAATGCTATTCGAAATTCAAATATTACGTTTTTTTTTTCAGTGAAATAGCAGAAGAAGAAGTTGATCACCTATTCGTATCAGCCGACGATGATCACGATGATCATCTATCATATGATGAGATTCTGACTCATCACCACGTGTTCGTGGGCAGCGAGGCCACGGGATACGGCAATGATATCGATAGATTTGATGATGAACTGTAAATGACCATAGACTGTAGTAGATTACTAGGTTTTGTACCATAGACAAGGAATAATTGGAATGGCAACCTAAAAAAAACTTGCATGTTGTACACTACAACAATCGGATAAAAACATGATGCATTTCAAAGCAATCGAATAAGATAAAAATAAGTATGATTCAATTTGTGTAACTTTGATCCTAAACTTTAACAAATTCGATTCGTAAACAATAAAATAAATAAAATTATTTTCATGGAACTTGGGAACTACTATGATATTAAGCTCTCTTTTATTGATTTCTTAACGACAATTCATCACTATAGAATGTCATCTGAAATTCAATATTAATCGATTCTACTTGCATAAAGTGTACAAATTGCAAAACATAAATCTAATTTTTTGCAACATTTTATTTCAAGCTTTTTTACATTAACTGGATGTTTTCTATAAATGAATAATAATTAACCATAATGTACTTTTTGAAATTGTATGTAAAAAAACTGTAAGTAATTCTTATTATAACCCCTGGAAGATCAGATTTTATATCGATCTTATCATCTTGGTCAAAGTGTCACTCGCACATTTTTTATAAAAAAAATATTCACATAAGACTTTTTCATAAAATAATGTAATATGTCTGTTTTTAAATCGTTTTATACAAAAATATATATGCATACTTTTGAAATAAGATCATGGCCAGTATGTTAAACACCCAAATTAATTACTAAAAATTTAATTAAAATTAGTTTCTAGTGCCATATTTATTCATAAATTTCGATCTTTTATATTGATAATTTTTGTAGTTAATATCAATATAATGCATATTTAACATTTATTTATGGAAAATTTATGTTATGCGTTTATTTATTTGTTAATAATACCAAATTATGTATTGTTTTTATTTATTGGATCTGTTACTTATACGCCGCAGTACTTTTTCTGTACTTAAATGCCAATTTTTGCCACAAAGAAGGTTTTATACAAGATTGTTCAAAGAAACTAGTCAGTAATTATTTACAACACTCAATAAAGTGGTTCGTGGGCACCATCTCCATTCATTTTCCATCGCAATTTTCATAAGAAACAAAAAAATATATTTTCCTATAAACAAGATTGATTGCCATACATTTATTTTAAAGTACGAAAAGTACAGATTTGCAAAATATCAAACGTAGTATAAAAATACATAATTGTTTGTTTAAAGTAATGAGTTTTAATCAAATTGGGGATGGCGCCATTTATGTAATGGAAAGAAACCATCAAATATAACAACAACAAATGTATTATTTTATCTTAATTGTTTATCGAATGGTATTTAAGTTTTAGTTTAATTACGATGTTGTATGTTTCTTTTAGTAAATAAACGTATATTTACTACTATAATCTGTTTTATTTTATTTTCGTTTCCTTCACTTTTGTACCCTAAAGTACAATAAATATTGATGTGTTTACTGTTTTCCAAGTTCTCTGGACTCTGCTGGCTGCTGCTGTTTATATTTTTTCTATTTTGCCATAAACAATCTGCACAGACGTTGAGCCAGTATTTCTGCTGAACTTATCAATATCAGCCTTTTCCTGGCATCAAATCACAATTTAAAAAATGCGAAATCGATTCAACTATTCACACAAGATACCTTGAGAAAGTAAAATACTTTATTTCCACAATATGAAATTAGTGAGTTGATCAAAGTAGATTCTAAGACGCAAATGCATAATTTACTACGTATGTGGCATGAGTGCTTCAATAATCTTACTCCCGCAAGTACGTGCGTAAGTGCGTTGGCACGCAACATGCCGCTCGATGCGGTGTGCGTGTATCTAAAATGTTAGTTTTCACTTTTCAAAGTATTCGTATGTTTAAGTTTTGTGCCATTTTGGGCTTGGTTGCACCATATTTTAGTTATAGTTCCTCTTTCTTAAATGGCAATTCCCGAGTGGTCAATTTGACCAAATTTAATAAACAGTTAGAGCTAGCGCGCACGAGCAACTTTGTCTCCGCAACTATTTTGTCTCTCCCATCAATTGTATGGGGAGTTGCGTCGCTACGTGCGCGCACTTTCATACTAGCCCATAGGTGGGAGAGACAAAATAGTTGCGGAGACAAAGTTGCTCGTGCGCGCACTGTCTTACAGTGACAGCGAAATAGGTTGCACTTTTGTATTGGACGCTTCTAACAGTTAATTAACGTTACTTTAACCAGCGAAACACGAGCGGTTAAAGTGAGTGTTAAAATTATGACGTCATAGCTATAAAACCGTCAAATGGTGCAGGGCAAAGTGAGCACAGCTACGCTTCGATTCAACGCTATTTGCAAGCAAACGCCCCATGTGTTAATTTTATTGAAAAATTAAATAGTAATAGCAAACTGTACAGTAAAATAGTTATTGAAATACTGTAACTTTTAAGAAAATCCACCCAGTACTTCTTGATTGTATCATGATAAGACGCAGTCGGAACTGTTTTATAAATTTTAAACACGGGGAAATAGTGTATTTTTGAGTGCTATAAGATCTTTGTATGTCGTAAACCTATGGGCCTAATCTATACTAATATTATAAAGCCGAGGAGTTTGTTTGTTTGTTTGAACGCGCTAATCTCAGGAACTACCGGTATCAGTATCATATGCAACAACTTATAGAGCAGTCTCAACTTAATTTAAGTGCCTAGTTTGAATGCTGCTTCAAAATAATTTTCAGTAAAAAAAAATACCTTACGAACAAGCTCTCTGAGGCGTGATCGTTGTCTTAGAGCTATTTTGTTTTAATGTTATCAAGGCGCCTCTAGCCAGTTTTTAATAAAAGATATTCATAAAATACAAAGAAATATTTCGTATTTGTGGTTCTAACTAACTTTGAACTTAAAAATTTACTTCTTATATTGCCAAGCATAATAATGAGTGAGTGTATGTATGTCAAAACAAATAGGGTAAACATCAAATAAAACAAGAACATTCATTTACAATATTTTTTTATTCAATATAATAATCTTAATAAATCCAAAATATTTACACAATACAAAAACATACTATATGACCTTGATCAACGTCCGTCTCCGCATGTTTTCCATATTATTACACAACAAACCATGTTTTGTTAACTTCTACTATATAACTCTAATCTGAAGGATATCAGAAACCGCGTCCTGCGCCTCTTGCGATTACGTTACAACTAAAATATTCTATTTATATTTCATTTACGAATCAATGTTCTCGGAAACCATTTGGACTTCGATCTATCTACGTTTACAGTTAGCTCCCCGTTCCCGCCAAAGCTATGCGTTAATATTAACAAATCACAGATAAAATAGAATATTTTTAGCCTTTGCACAGATTATATCGAGAAATGTATAATTATTCGCGTACAACTAATTTACATATCGTATCTTAGCGAGTTTACGTGAACAGGAGGCGGTCTGATTACAGCTAAGTATTGCACATTTTATGGTATGATGTCTATTTTTTTACAATTTAGCAATATTTATTTATATTATTATATAATCGAAATTTCATTTTGCCGATACATTATTTATATTTATAGAACACAAGACATTACACCAAAAAATGATATGGAAAAGCGACAAGCACTTTTGTATTAAATTAACAATTAACATACATTTGTAATGTAAGCCTAAGTAGAAAAATTAATTGATTTAATTTAAGTTTGCTTAATATCAGGGACAATTTGCGTTTCAAATGCTTTTATTATTATTCAGTGTTTATCTCAAATCGGAGCACGACTGGAATATATTGTGTGAAATTCACGGTTGAAAATAAATTGACAATCAACAAAGACGATTGCTAACTGCAAAAATCTTAACGGTGACCTACACTCGACTCGCTTCGTCAATATACTGGCGGTACGCGAGTCAAATGAAAAGATTTATCTATACTATAGAATTCAATTAAGTATAATATGTAGAAAGGAATAGAATCTTTGCTATAGACAAGATGAAGAGAATAGAAGAGTTGGTCATAGACAATTCACGGGCCCATAGACAATGTAGAATGTCAGTTGGGCGCCATTACATTATCCGTCGGCCATTTCAATAACAGGATGCTACTGCATGCACTACGCCCCTTGGAATGCGATTACAAAAAAAAAATACATCTACTGCCACAGATTGTAAAATCCACCGATACGATTCCCTTATAAACAAATAATATTATATTATATAATATACATAATATATGACGTTACGTTCACTGAATGATTAGCGTTCTAATAGAGCTGATAGTCTAATTTCATCTAAACTAAATAGGTATAACGATCTCTACGCGTCGTCGCGACGGGACGGCAAATTAATGAAATGATAAAAAAAATATAAAAAAATACATTATTACCGCCAATAGAATACATGCCGCAAGATTATAAGAATAAAGTTTATCAAAGAATCTTCACTTTAACAGAGTTGATAGTTCACATCAAACGCATGTATTCTACGGGCGAATGAATTGATTGAACCAAATATATAATATACAATAATCCTACAGAGTTGTAAATGTACACGCAACATGATTTAATGAGTGGAATATGACTATCGCCACAGAACGACGGAACGAAAATAATTAAAAAAAATCCATAAAATCAATACCAATTAATTTAATAATACATTTATATGAAGAGCTAAAATATATAAATTTATTGCAAGGCTTTAATAATTAAAACCCTTTGCTTCAATAAAATTGTTTCCAACAAATCAATAACCACTTGTATAGTGATCACTGATCATAATATTTAATAAAATTTCGCCGTTCTGCCAACGACAGTTCTACGAGCTTTTACACTTTGCCGAGTAACGCGTTACTTTTGAATCGATCCATTTTCGCACGGGTTATAACTTTTACATATTTTTGATAGCAATTTTTTTCGACACGTGCTATCTAGTACGACTCAAAGTAACGAATCAATGTTTTTTATTGCATTTTTGTATGAACATATTATATCGACCGTCCGCTACTCAGCATAGTGTAAACTTTCACAAAATGATTATTAATTGGGTATAATTAAAGTGTTTCGTGTGAACCCAGCCTTACGAAGCCGTGACCTAAGTGAACAGAAAAAGATACATTAATTTTTTTTGTTAATAATTTATTAGTTCATAACAATATTTTTTTCTTAATATTACGTATCTTAAATGCACCGTCACCCAATAGTGAATCTTCGAATGTACTGCAAATGATGAAACAAGAGTAATTATAGATTCTAACTATCCTACTAATTAATTATTGCTTTATATTATGTTAATTAATTAATTAATTAATCCGAAATATATTTTGATCTTTTTACATCGCAATAAGAAATAGTTCTTTTGATTTAATCCAAATTATTCTCAATCCGGACTGAGGTAATAATAATAAATCTACTGAACCAATTTTGCTGAAATTCGGTATAATAGCTTATTTATAATATGAAGTAAATTTCAAACGAATAAGCGAACGAAAAACTAACTGATAAATATGTGTGTAATAATTGTTCAGTAATAATATAATCTATATGAATTGGGATGAAAGAGAAACAATGATTTTATAACTAAATTAAACAGAGGCAAATCCATGTAAATAACTAGTATTCATATATGACGTCAGTACCTCAGCCCCCGCGCACCGCGCCACCCCCGACACACTCGCACTGCCTCTGGAAATTGAAAAAATACTCTATTAATAGGAATATTTTCGTTTTTATTTAAACATTACGATGATCATTATTGTCGAGTATAGTGTGTATGTGTCTAAGTATATACTTAGTTATAGTATACACTATACATAGTCACATAGTGTAGATTGCAGTGTTGTGTATGTGAGTGTGCGTAGTGTGTAAGGTTTGTAGGTTAGGTTGTGGCATTATTAACCGTGTAGTTTCGTATATTTGTTGCATGTTGTGACTTGTGGAATAATCATGTCTGTGTGTGTATGGTGCGAAGCTGTTTTCTAGTGTAGCGTGTTGCATAGCGTACCAACAGTGTTGTGTGTCGTATGTTTATTGTGTAAGTGCATGTGCTGGTGTGTATGGTGTCAGATGGCGCTGTTCGGGTGTTAAAGCCCACAGCATGGCTGAGTCTGTACCGATTGCCTTATTTATGTAATTTTTTCAGCTAAGTTAGACTTAAGATTTTTGGTTGGCAATAAAGCTTGTTTTCCTTCTTTCTTTCTATGTCGTGTCGTATCGTATCATATAATATCGTGTCGTGTCGTGTCGTGTCGCTGTGGTGCCGGCTATCGTGTCGTGTGGTGTCGTACCGGCGGGTATCACTTGCAGCAGGTGGAGGCGCGCGGCGTGTCCCCGTCGGCGAGGCGCCGCGCGCCGCCCGCCGCCCCGCCCGCACCGCTCTCGCTCTTTGGTAACTTGTTCGCTGCAACACACTGTATACGTACCGGCGGGTATCACTTGCAGCAGGTGGAGGCGCGCGGCGTGTCCCCGTCGGCGAGGCGCCGCGCGCCGCCCGCCGCCCCGCCCGCACCGCTCTCGCTCTTTGGTAACTTGTTCGCTGCAACACACTGTATACGTACCGGCGGGTATCACTTGCAGCAGGTGGAGGCGCGCGGCGTGTCCCCGTCGGCGAGGCGCCGCGCGCCGCCCGCCGCCCCGCCCGCACCGCTCTCGCTCTTTGGTAACTTGTTCGCTGCAACACACTGTATACGTACCGGCGGGTATCACTTGCAGCAGGTGGAGGCGCGCGGCGTGTCCCCGTCGGCGAGGCGCCGCGCGCCGCCCGCCGCCCCGCCCGCACCGCTCTCGCTCTTTGGTAACTTGTTCGCTGCAACACACTGTATACGTACCGGCGGGTATCACTTGCAGCAGGTGGAGGCGCGCGGCGTGTCCCCGTCGGCGAGGCGCCGCGCGCCGCCCGCCGCCCCGCCCGCACCGCTCTCGCTCTTTGGTAACTTGTTCGCTGCAATCACAACGATATATAAATTATTCATTTACTCTTTAATATGTACAACTAAACAAACTTAATAGATACTAAAAAGACGGGTTGCACTCCGGGAGTGCCGGCAGAAGTGAAAACTTGATTGATTGTTTGATATTTTGGAATGGTATCCGTCTTACGCTTTTTCGATCAGGTCACGTGTCCTGACGCGTTTCGTCCTGTTTAAGATTTTATACCCAACGCCGCTAAAGAAGTTTTCACTTCAAAAATTGGTTGTCTGTAAAGTCGGTATACTGACGATAGTTGAACGTGACAACGTCCGATTGTGCTACTTTGTCGCTCGTTCCGCGCTCTCGCTTGCACTTCAAGCCTATACATGGAACGTCTCAGAGCGAGGTAACGCCGTATGAGTCATGTTTTTTCATGCGTGCAGCCGAAACACGCACATAAAACAACACATACATAAATCAATCTTTATTATTTGAAAAAATGATTAATTTCTTGCAGTGTTTTTGTATGAAATAGCTTAGCCATCACTTGACAAAATATTATTCCATCTAAAAACTGAAAAAGTCCAGCCATCATAAAAGTCTGGTCACTAAGGCTTTCGTAATTTTTGTCTGCGGACCCCAGGTTGGGAAACGCTGCCCTAGAATCGTTGGAACGAAGACTTCACTCATCAGCTTGAAAAGAAAAGTACATAAACTCCATTATAACACATTAGTTCACGTGTCAAATTAACCCTCATAGAAGACATAATTGACGTGCACTCACCGATAGCTAAAAAGATGTCGTTCACGTTCATGGCGGTCTTGGCGCTCGTCTCCATGAAGAGCAGCCCGTTCTCGTCCGCGTAGGCCTGCGCCTCGTCGAACTCGACCATCCGCTTGGCGGCGAGGTCGTTCTTGTTGCCCGCGAGCGCGATCACGATCGACGGCGACGCCTGCCGCTGCAGCTCCTTCACCCAGTTCTTGGCGCGACCGAATGTGTCCTGCAATTTCATAAAGAATATATAAATAAAAATGAAGTAAAATAATCTTTGTGTTGATCAGGACACATTGTAATAAAAATTCAGAAGACATATTATGAAAAGTGTTAAAACTGAATGTAATAAGGCTACGAAATCTTAGTGAAATGTCTTTTTTTTGGTCAAAATTGGTTGGTGGGAATGTGTTCTAAAAAAGTGTGAAAGTGGTTGTTAATATATTTTGTTGTGATGATAAATTGTTCTAGGAAATAGTACCTTAAATATCAAAAGACTTCTCCTACTTTCAAAAGTCACCGTAACAATCATAGACTGGGCAACAATCTCGCTCGAGGCACAAAATGTATCTGAGATATATTCTTATAACGTTAAAATAAATGCAGTAACCAACAACATCATTATATTAAAAATCTAGATATGTTCACTAAACTATTGTTCAACAATAGAAGCAATGTTCTCTTTATTAATTATCACCTTCATTTACATTATCAACGTGATTTACAAAAATAAAACATAATTAAACGTCTTTACCCTTTTTATTATTATCTTTCGGTCGTTTATTGCGCAGATGACTAAATAATCATCGTAGAAGCAGACGATGCAAATGTTTACAGTATCTAAATAGGGCTTTGCCCTTACAAAGAATGTTGGCCAGTCAATGAATGTGGATAGATAACGTTATCGCCGCTGGTCTGGCGAAGCGTCTGAGTTTAGAATTGCATTTCCCTATAAATAGGAAGTTCATTCTGAATTCATAGCAACGTAAAATGTAATTTTCGACCTTGTTTGTCGTCTTTGAAGCATTACAAATAAAAGTTGCAGAAAAATTTCAACGATTTTAATATCTAATTGTTTTTTCTTACGAGCGTCACAATTACAACTAACTCAACTGAGTGCTTATTAATTAAAATTAATTATATCTAATAATTATCGGTCACCAGATTTATTTAAATTAAACATTTGTATGGCTAATTAATCTTTAAACTTTATTCTACTCGTAACAGTGTCTACAATAAACGAATCAAGTACGTCTTTTACGCGAGATGTTTAGAGCATCAGCCATAAAAGTGTACACTGATGTATCGCAGATCTTGTACCGAGACGAAGCCGTTAAACTAATCGCTTGATTAAAAGACTCAATTATCCTTGGAGAATGTCGAACATATACAAGAGACTCGGTTGTGGTGTAAATGGCGTGAATATAGGATAAAACCTATCAACTTTTATATTTAAAACTATATGGGTCTGCAATCTTGTGGTCTTTTGGAAACATACAGATAACTTATTTGCCTAACTACTTTACAAACATTTTAGAGAAGCTTGTAACTAGATGAATGATAAATAACGCTCTATGACAGTATGAACGTGGTTGGATTATTAATCGAACAGATTACAGACGATAAACAATTACGATAAATAGCCAATACCTCCGCTTTACTTGGGACCAACCCCACTTGGCATTGACGGCTACAACTTGGCAAACCATCAGGCTGACGTAAACACTCGTATGATCGATATTCGGTTTGCTTCTCTAATATCGCCTTGAACTCGAAGACTTATGCGTGCAATGCGATTGTCGGCACACGCACGCACCGATTATAACACATGTTTTACTGCGATTTACATAATACAATATAAATAACTGGAAAACGCAATCCGCTAATGAAATGTTGATTGATCTGGCTGGTACGGGCAGAGAATCTTGTGCAGCGTAAGGCTACCCATTCACATGCAGACTGCAGTCACAACACGAGGTCGTAATAAGCAAGCGATGCATGCGTTTATGAAATCTTAAGGACACTGACAAATTTTGTCTTGCTTAATGCATTTATTATTTTAAGATTTTTTTATATCCCTTTTTTTAGGAAATGATGAAAGAAATGACATTATGTTACTTTTTCAATGATAACTTAGATACACGTGGTATATCACTAATAAGCGAATACACACGGACAATATAATTAGATTGGTTATCAAAGATACGCCCGCTACACGTGATTGCTTATCACGTAGCATTAATTAGTTTATTCTTTCTGTATCTTAGTCACTTTGTGTCTAATTTATTATTGTTAAAAGTTGAATACAATTGTCCACATTTAATAATTTTACTATCTCATCCTATACACAAAAAATCATAAAATTCCAATAGTATTTTATTATGACGCTCGCGCCACGGTGTCGAATATTCGGGTTTCACGGTCGCGATGTAAGCAGCTGCTTGAGAATGCGCAAGGAAACAATCATCTTGTATTTATTATTAAGTCATGAATTATCTAAAATATAAGACCAAGAGCAACTTCTGAAGATCATACACGTTTTGTTCAACGAAAGTGCCTTCAAAAACTTAGCACCATCCATCAAGGTGGTTCAAATATGGCCGCTAATGAAGACGTCAATCGCGAGTATATGAAACACAATGATCTTCGGCCGTGACCGAGTAAAGACGCGTGACATGTGTATTCTTGTCCAATAAGTTTATCATTTACCGGGATGTTACCTTGCTTAACTTTTCGTAATATCTCCCTATTTGCGGCCAATAAAGACCAAGAGACAGGCAATCAATTCTTAAAATACTTAACATGACACACTCATACTTTTGAAAAGGACACTATAGGACACTCAAAAAAGAGATTAAACTTGTAAAATACATTTAGAAGTATGTAAATACGAAAAACTATTGCCTTTAAGACAGTTTTAATTATAACGTAAAGTAAAACAATATGCAAGTTTCAACATCCAATCAATCGCTAATTTTACACAAATCATTATTGATGAATTTCTCTATTTCCTTGTTCAGATTTACGTGATGTTCTTTGATTTAAGTATTTCAAAGTTTCATTCTGGTGTACGACAATTCCCTAATCTTTTGTAAAGAATCCTACACTCCCCATAACGGGACAAGTGGCGTCAAAACAACAATACCTGCAACTTCTTATCAACAAACAAAGACTCAACCATAAAACCATCTTATATTTCACACAATTGGCAAATCAGCTTATCACTTAGCGAATAGCCTTGCTTTGTGTCGCTGTAACGTGCCGCTCATATTGTGAGATCAAAAAGTGGTCTTGAGTTCGTGTCTCTGTGCGGCCAAAGTGCAGGGAACTATTATAGAGCGGTATATTGCATTTATTTATTTTGTGGGAAAGTAGGTGATCAGCGTTCTGTGGCCAAAAAAGTATTCAGTCTATCAGACGATAAACTTTGATTTTTGTTATTAGAGACATGAGACATTTGTTCGACCACTAAATTTAGGTCTGGCCAATCGAGACTTTTTCAAAAGTTTACACATATTTTACAAACACTAAATAATTAACATAAAGAATTTTAAACTAATTCACTTTTACGTAGAGCCTTGACATTTAAGTTATTAATTAGCTACATACCAATTTATTTATTTAACCTTAAATTACCTACGCTTCTAAACCTAGTAATGCTAAAAGAAGACTGCAAACACTAGCTTTCGTGTTTCACATCGATAAAATGCCGGCTGGGACTCAGAACTCATACAATAATTACGTAGAAAATGCGAAAACAATTCTAGCTTCGATCGATAGTATACAGCTACTAACACTAACCCATGTGTTAGAAATATCAACAAAATTTTGTAATTTTGTCAAAATTCGAAGTATTCGGTCATAAGTTTATCTTTCTTTCTTTTTCTAACCATTAACGGGAAAGGGAATTATTTTAGCCGTGAAAAACAACGACTACAATTATTTGTACAAATATAATATTTAAACATGCTCACAAAATGCTACATTAGAACATACTGATACCTAACCAAAATTCGTACTATACATAAAGTGAACTTCTATAAACGCCGAAGTCTTAGTAACTTTTAGTGGATTATTTTAATTAACAAAGAATTTGGTTAATATTTAGGCTAATCTCTAATTTCCTATCACTACATTACCTATGCGTCACTTAATTATTATAATTTATAATCGAACAAAATTCATAGAGAAAATATAGTTTCAACGCCTGCGCACTTCTATTCTTTGCTACGTAGGTAAGTAATTAAAACGTATGTATAAATTAGTTTTAACATAATAATACGAAATTATTTAATAATCACCGTACCATTTAAAAATCAAATATTGTGCGGCGGATAGAAATTCTTATCTTAGAATCGGACGGAACTAAATATAATAAAATACAATTCGTATTGTTTTACATATGATTCATGAAGCCAACGTTCATTTCATAGCTTCCGATTTAAAGAAAACATTAAATAGCATGGTTATACTGCTACTCTGTCTGTCTAGTCGTTTTTACCATTACACAATTTCTATTAACAAAAATAAAAACAGGAACCCCTTTAAAATTGCACTGTTTATATTACTAAACGATATTTCTATGACTGACGTCTGACTCTGTGACTATTTTATACTATTACCTACTAGATATTTTCTATTCATGTTTGCGATTAACTGTTTCTCAGAAAAAAAATCTCATGGTACAATATTGCACAATGTTTTTTTAAGCACTTTAAAATGTTATCATTATTTGGATGAATATTAGAATTCAGAGAACGAAAGATAAGGATTTTAGAATTTGTCTTGGATCTCCAGTACTCGAGAAAGAGCTTTCTATAAGAAGTCTTTAGGTCTTTATCATAAAGTACCACTTAGAGTGATTAACTTTCTTGATCTTCCGGTTTCGAGACGTAATTAATAAACAGGTTAATCTCCCCGTTACACCTCATCAGTTATAAAGATTACAACTATGTAGTTGGAGTCATTTCGATTCCTGTTTCGATCAAGATGACATTCCTAAAGTTCTCATCATTGATGCTGCTCGATCGAAGTTCTCGACGTAGGTTAAAAATTATAAATTTAAAAACTCTAAATAAATCCAAAATGTTAACGTTACAGGATTACGCTAGTAACGAAAACAAACAAATTGGGAAATTTGGAAGTCCCCATGATAGCTAAGTATACTGACGTGACAACGTCTTATAATTCGATCGAGCCGGTTGCACGCACGAAAAAACATGACTCATGCGGCGTTACCTCGCTCTGAGGCGTTCCAAGTAAGGCTTGAAGTACAAGCGAGAGCGCGGAACGAGCGACAAAGAAGCACAATCGGACGTTGTCACGTCCAACTATCGTCAGTAAACCGACTTTAAAGACAACCAATTTTTTTTTTTTACTGAAAAAAGATTAACATCAACTCCACAAAAAACCCTATAGAACAGAAATGAATCAACAACGTCAACAAACATACACACAGTAAACATACAAACCCGATGTTTGCACCGGCGATTAAAACTAAGCATTCAAAGAGATTGTTTATAAAAAAAATAATCAAATAATTACCTGATTAGTTATGTCGTACACTACAATGGCCGCCTGCGCACCTCTGTAGTACATCGGCGCTAGACTGTGGTACCTGCGCAATAAAAGATAACAATTTAATATATTGGAAAATTCTAGATTGGTGAATCGTAAGTTTGTTTTATATTGCCAGTTTATGGTTAGAGAAGTTGTGATTATAGTAAGACTTTAATATAATATGAATTTAAGGACTGCACCATATTATTTAGCCATAGTATCTAAACAGACAATAGCCGCACTTTCTGAATATTTTTAACTAGCTGTGCCCCGCGGTTTCACCCGCATTGCTCCGCTCCTGTTGGTCTTAGCGTGATGATATATAGCCTATAGCCTTCCTCGATAAATGGGCTTTCTAACACCGAAAGAATTTTTCAAATCGGACCAGTAGTTCCTGAGATTAGCGCGTTCAAACAAACAAACAAACTCTTCAGCTTTATAATTTTTAATAATAATAAGACTTCAAGAAGATGTTAGCTTTAAATTTTGCAAAATTGTAAACACTATATTTCTCAATGTGTTATGGCGTCTTTGAAACAACTTCATACTAGCATACTTTTTCAAACATATTTCAGTTGCAATAATTTAACTTTACATCCCTGTTAATATATTATGTTTCCTTTGTAACATCTATACTTAATATTATAAAGCTGAAGAGATCGTTTGTTTGTTTGAACGCGCTTATCTCGGGAACTACTGGTCCGATTTGAAAAATTCTTTAGGTGTTAGATAGCCCATTTATCGAGGAAGGTTATAGGCTATACATTATCACGCTACGACCAACAGGGGTGGAGCCACGGGGGTGATACCGCGCGGAGCAGCTAGTTAAGAATAATTATTGTACATACAATACAATACTGATGACACCGGTGCTCACAATTACAGCAAATTGTGTTCTTACGTTATGATTAGCATACCACCACAAAAGATTAAACCCACCTACTTCTACCCAGGAATTCCTTTTACTGGTATTTACGAGTATTTAAAATTTTATAACGTTTTTAACCGACTTCATAAGAAGGAGGAGGTTCTCAATTAGGCCGTTTTTTTCTCACTTATAATTATCAGTTCCTTTTTAAAGATAAACGGTTCAATTAATGTTGATTCATTTCATGTTGTGTTGTAAGTTGTTTAAAAGCAAAACATTTCATGTGATTATGCGAAGGATTATGATCATTGAATTTATAAGATTGCGCCCTAAAATTATTGCAAAAATTAAGGCATCTTTTAAATCTTTCTTAAAGATAAGATCAAAAAAGCTACTTTTGTATCAGGGCATCGATCCATGAAGGTTCAATGTATGTATTAAGATTGTAACGAAAAAAACATAAAATATAATGGCGCCGATTATGACTGCTTCGAGAATACTGTTTACATGTGGAAATAACATTATAATAAACAAATGGTTTCAACATTGTTATACACGCTGTGCAAATTTCATTCACCCGCTATTTATAACTAGCACACCCACTCGGCTTCTCTCGTGAATATGTACGTTCAAGAAATAGGTATGTAACATCATAATATGTACTATTAAATTTTTTTGGTTTACCTGTAAGCTGTTAACGTAACAAGGAGAAATTTTCTACGAATCATTAAAATCCTACTATAATATTATAAATGCGAAAGTTTGTTACTCTTTCCCGCAAATACTACTTAACCGATTACAATGAAATTTAGCACACATATAGAGGGTAACTTGAATAAACACATAGGATAGCTTTCATCCCGGAAATCCCACGGGAACGGGAACTATGCGGGTTTTTCTTTGAAAACGCGGGCGAAGCCGCGGGCGGAAAGCTAGTACTAAAATATGAAAGGGTGATTTCAAAGGTTTGAGTGTTTTGTTATTTTCGATTCTTTTAAAAATTTCATGTTTCAAACGCTTTTTATGCGTGTTTATCAACAACAACTTCAATAAACATTCACTCACACAACAATAATTTTTAAAATAAACCAAAATAGATCAAACGAAAACATGGAAAATTTTGTCTGAGCATTTTTTAGTTTAATTTGTAAAACCTGTTTATCTTATAACTATTTATATATGTATCACTCTTTATATCAGCTAATACCATACTAAATATGTAAATTGTGCCATACTATGGTTTTTTTTAACATAAATAAAATGTATACCTACATTATTTAATTATGTAATTACTAATTATATGGTGTAATATGTTGTTTGAATTAATTAATATTTGTTATTTTGTTTTTGTACATATACCTAACATTTTACCTCACTAGTAAGAAAAGTAATTAAAGATTACATACATAGTCCATTGAATAAAAAGTTCTAGAGTGCGTGAGTTAGTAACGTAAGATGTTTCTTCGGAAACATGTCAAGAGTCCCTAGGTAATAAACATACTAAAACCCCGGGCCACTAGGAGGAGCCCCGGAGTGGGGGGAGGGGGGAAATGGGTCCATTTTTTCATTTTTCGCTTAAATCTCAAAAACGGTACATGTTAGAGAAAAACTTTCAAGGAAAAGTTGAAAGGCCATAAAATTATCTACAAGTTGTACCTGAATCATTTTTTCCTATATCCTACCGTTTCTGAGTTATACGCAGTAAAACATGATTTTGGCTCAAACAATTTCCACATCAATCGATCAAAAAATATTTCTTTTTTCCAAAAAACTCAAATGTGCAACTTGTGACCGGTACTGATAGATTGCTCTTAATTAGGTCTATAATTGGTAAAATAAACACATTCCTCCATGGAAGCCTTTAGGAGGAATCGATTGTCAAAATATTATATTAGGGTAGTTTGAGTTACTGAACTTGATCTTTTTATTTTTTTCTTCCAAAAAACTTAAAAGTGCAACTTGTGACCGGTACAGATAGATTGCTCATAATTAGGTCTATCATTGATAAAAATACCAGATTCCACCACGGAGGCGTTTACGGGGAATTGAATTTTATTAGGGTAGTTACGATACTTGAACTTTTTATTTTTTTTCTCAAAAAAAACTCAAAAGTGCAACTTGTGACCGATACTGATAGATTGCTCTTAATTAGGTCTATAATTGGTAAAATAAACACATTCCTCCATGGAAGCCTTTAGGAGGAATCGATTGTCAAAATACTATATTAGAGTAGTTTGAGTTACTGAACTTGATCTTTTTATTTTTTTCTTCCAAAAAACTCAAAAGTGCAACTTGTGACCGGTACTGTTAGATTGCTCTTAATTAGGTCTATAATTGGTAAAATAAACACATTTCTCCATGGAAGCCTTCAGGAGGAATCGATTGTCAAAATACTATATTAGGGTAGTTTGAGTTACTGAACTTGATCTTTTTATTTTTTTCTTCCAAAAAACTCAAAAGTGCAACTTGTGACCGGTACAGATAGATTGCTCATAATTAGGTCTATCATTGATAAAAATACCAGATTCCACCACGGAGGCGTTTACGGGGAATTGAATTTTATTAGGGTAGTTACGATACTTGAACTTTTTATTTTTTTTTCTTCCAAAAAAACTCAAAAGTGCAACTTGTGACCGGTACCGATAGATTGCTCATAATTAGGTCTATCATTGATAAAAAAACCAGATTCCACCATGGAGGCGTTTAGGAGGTATTGAATTTTGTTAGGGTAGTTACGATACATGAACTTTTTAACTAACTACCCTAATAAAATTCAATTACCCGTAAACGCCTCCGTGGTGGAATCTGGTATTTTTATCAATGATAGACCTAATTATGAGCAATCTATCTGTACCGGTCACAAGTTGCACTTTTGAGTTTTTTGGAAGAAAAAAATAAAAAGATCAAGTTCAGTAACTCAAACTGCCCTAATATAATATTTTGACAATCGATTCCTCCTAAAGGCTTCCATGGAGGAATGTGTTTATTTTACCAATTATAGACCTAATTAAGAGCAATCTATCAGTACTGATCACAAGTTGCACATTTGAGCTTTTTGGAAGAAAAAAAATAAAAAGTTCATGTATCGTAACTACCCTGATAAAATTCAATTCCCCGTAAACGCCTCCGTGGTGGAATCTGGTATTTTTAGCAATGATAGACCTAATTATGAGCAATCTATCTGTACCGGTCACAAGTTGCACTTTTGAGTTTTTTGGAAGAAAAAAATAAAAAGATCAAGTTCAGTAACTCAAACTGCCCTAATATAATATTTTGACAATCGATTCCTCCTAAAGGCTTCCATGGAGGAATGTGTTTATTTTACCAATTATAGACCTAATTAAGAGCAATCTATCAGTACTGATCACAAGTTGCACATTTGAGTTTTTTGGAAGAAAGAAATATTTTTTGATCGATTGATGTGGAAATTGTTTGAGCCAAAATCATGTTTTACTGCGTATAACTCAGAAACGGTAGGATATAGGAAAAAATGATTTAGGTACAACTTGTAGATAATTTCATGGCCTTTCAACTTTTCCTTGAAAGTTTTTCTCTAACATGTACCGTTTTTGAGATTTAAGCGAAAAATGAAAAAAATGGACCCATTTCCCCCCTCCCCCCACTCCGGGGCTCCTCCTAGTGGCCCGGGGTTTTAGTATGTTTATTACCTAGGGACTCTTGACATGTTTCCGAAGAAACATCTTACGTTACTAACTCACGCACTCTAGACCCCCCTTGGAGGGACTCATTCAATGGACTAACAACTATCACTATAGATTCATTATTATCGATAAAAACTTGTGTAATTACGTTTTTTAGACCCTTATGAGCCAAAGCTAAATGAATTACGGCGTGTACTAACCTCTCCTGCCCCGCCGTGTCCCAAATCTCGAACTTGACGGTGGTATCGTCGAGGCAGAGCGTCTGCGTGAGGAACGCCGCGCCGATCGTGCTCTCCTGGTACTCGTGGAACTGGCCCTTCACGAAGCGCAGCACCAGCGACGACTTGCCCACCGCCGACTCGCCGAGCAGCACCAGCTTGAACTGGCACACCTTCGTCTGCGGCGCGCCGTTCGGCCGCTGCGCACCGCTCCTGTTTGTTGCCATCGCCTGTGGGGAGAAAAAAAATTTACGTGCGACGTTTCAAATTGGCGCCAATTTTTTTTTTCATTTGGCTACTGCGCACAGCTCAATGCTCAAATGGTCTGCGATGGAGAAGAAAATAGCGTTCGAAATTTGAATTTCACGTTTCGATTGTATCTTATATTGGCGCCGAAAAAATAATTAGGTAAGTAGAAATATTGATTAAATCGAGAATAACGTATTTGAGTATGAAGATAAAAATCTACTCAGATTATGGGAACGAGTACCTAGGTATATCAAGATAACAAATCTAACCAACCAAGTTATGTTAATTTTCTTTTTATACCATAGGTCACATCTAAGTTACTGCGTGATGAAAAAATCAAATCATCCTCATTCAAACAAATTAACGACAATAAAAAACGTAATCGAAGTTAACTCGACAAAGAATAAAAAAGCCTAGAAAAATACATAAAAATGATTAGCAACGGAAACCGAGATGTAGGTGTATTGTTACAGATTAACGCTTCAATCTTGTAATAAATAGGCCATTTAAAAGCATTAATGCGGGTTGACCTTTTTTAAAAAATCTAAATAAACTTTAAACTAGCTTTTCTAGTTATATTATCAAACTTAAATTAGTTATTTCTGTCAGCCTATTACAAATGTTTGCCTGAGCGTTGAACGGATTTGCTTACGCGAGAAAACCTACGGGAGGATAACTAGTTTCACATAATTATTTGCCTAACCAGATCCAGTTTAATTCAATATCACTGAATAATGTACACCTCTTTTGACATCAATCTTTTACCATTAACTACAACACCAAGAAAACCTAATGGAGAAATAGACACTATTTACGATACGAATCCGAATAAAAAGCGTCAAGGTCGCATAGATTCCGTCACAAGGTGAAGGCTCGTATCGAGATGGTTTCACAATCACTAGGATATTTCTCACTTCTCAGCAGTGACGTAAGGCATCGGCCGAGTACGTAACAGCCGTGGGTAGCCGTTCTTAAGGTGATGAATTAATTTTTCTAACATTTACGGCCCTTTTCAAACCTTCGTAATTTTTATATTATTAAAGTTGTCGTGATGAAAATTCTTGACAAGAAAGTTCAATAGTAACACAATACGTCTACCGTTTTAGAAACATGATTCCATGATATTTTCTCGATAGAAAAAAAATACAAAGTTATCATTGTTATTTTTTTTTAATCTCTGGCATCTTCAAAATAACAAACGTAAAGTTACGACTTTTTGGATATTAACTATAAAACATACAACCTATACGTCTACCGTGTTAGAATTTTGAAATATGCGATGGTTTTGAAATAAACAAGAAATACTTGAAATTAGCGCGCGACCAGCCAATATAGCGAGAGCCGCCCTGTACCTTCCTACCCCGATCGCTGCACGAGTCATTCCCGCTACGGCTGTCACACGGGGAACTTGTGTCGCTCGCGCAATCGTAAAAAAGGGTGACAACACGATAAGACAAAATGAGACAAATGGGGACAATAAAGAAAATAAGAAGAAGAAACATAAAGGTTGGAGGAAAAAGAATGCTTACAATTGGAACAAATTAATGAAGTAAGTTGGTTTTATTTTAAATTTGATGATAATTGTATTATAGACGATGTTTGATATGTACCCCTGTTTTAAGTACATAACGAATGTATAAGATTTTTTCATTTATAGCATAAATAATCTGTTCAGAAATTCGGAATCCAGAAGGAAAATAAACCCACTGATTGTTCACAATGTGAATCCACTCCTTCGTAAGTACCTTTATTCAGTCAAAAATGTATGTTATCAAAGCTCTACTGGTTTTATCGCATGATTCCATTTTTAGCAAAAAGCAACAAAGTGCAAAGAAATAAAAAATCATGGTGAACTTAGTGGAAGTATGGCGGACATAATATGGAACAGGAGCTCATTGGAGTAGTATTATATTTAAAAAAAATACGAAATAATTTCAAGAATTACATTTCTTAGAAGGTGGTAGATAAGTATGTTGTATAAAGAATTTGATGTTGATATTTATTTCATTTATACTTACTACACCTGTGCGGGAAATTGCTTAGTAATAAAACAGGTTTATATTCATATTTACATAGTAATGTGAGTTTTCATTTCGAAAAATTTTGTGTAAGTATATTAAATTGAGTTCCTGGGTGATCTGAAAACACAATTGGGCCCGGAAGATGGCGCTGCAGTCACTCCTCCTAATGACATGAACCGATTTGGATGAATATTTGTGTGCACATTTCATTTTTGTGGGATGATTGGTTGATTCGCTTTCACATTAGATAATATTATGTATTTTTGTTGTTAGAAAGTAAACTTAATTTAATGTTTATAATACATTATTATTGGTATAAATAAGCCAGTGTTCGTCTCACATTGCTGTACCTGCCTACCTACCCTACCAGGGCCTAACTTTGTTCTGGCTATTTTATTTTGATTATTTGTAATGAATAATTACAATTATAATAGAGTGCAAAAAATAAATACATGCGTCAATATATTTTGTGTTTTTTTTTTTTAATTTTTTTATTTAGAAAAATATCATTCCGACCGCGGCTTTGCCCGCGTGGAATTAGATTATATATCGTGAATCCTGTCTTATCCCACAGAAGTGTTCAGTTCGGATAAAATGTATCCTATGTGTAAATCCAGGCAATTAGCTATATTTTATCAAAATTGGTAATGTAGTCTTGACGTGATTAAGTAACAACTAACAAAAAAATATACAAATTAACATCCAAAGTTTCGCATCAGTTTTACTGTATTAGTGATATCTTCCACTCTTGACTTTGACTGAGAAGAATTAGGGTTTATAACTTCTTTCAGAAATATTACCTTTCATTTCTGGGCATGACGTAATATCTACGTCAGCATCAAATTCTATCTAAATCCATTCAGTAGTCCGCGTTATTGAGTACCATTTCATTTTTTCAGAGTAACAATATTTTTTGTTATTTTAAAGATTATTTATAACCTGTATTATTTTGTAATAAAGTAAACATTACGAAATAATAATAATTATTAATAATGTCTAAGTAGTTGTTAAAAAGAAGATTATTTGTTTATAAGCAAGAAAATAAAACCAATAAATCAACAATTAAATATATGTATAAGAATATTATAACTGTATGGCGACTCCATACATGTTTGTCCCGAGTCGGCCAGCGGCAGCGCGGCGAGTTTGCAAGAATGACTTCGCGCACACCCGCGTTCGCGATAGCGAGCTATTAGACTCCGCCCGCCAAGCAGTAGATTTTTTTTTGTGTATCGTCTTAATAAATTTTATTGGATTAGCCGCTTACGGAGAGACGACGACGCTAGTGTACTTATAAGTAGGCAATGTGGCATCGAAAGATGCACGAACCGGTGCTCATTGAAAGACAATTTCACCAGCAATTCCTTCTATTGAAAATCTTCCCTACTTTCAAACATTTTTTTTTGGGTAATAGAATAATATTGCTGGTCTATCCCATATTTTATTCCACCTTGCTTATAAATAGCCTGAAGGCTAGTCACGAAATTTTAAGTGACGAAAATAAGGTATGGAAACTTATATCGGGAATGGGTTTCGCGTGATATCGTGGAGTGCACGCGAGTAAAATTATTTACTAGATACATGTAGTTAATATAATATATAAATTTCAGTAATTAGTAGATAAGTGTTATTTATATGTACTCATCTAAATAAATTATGAAACGTAAAATTTCGGGAATTTTCATTTTGTAGGTTCAAATATTATCCATCAACATATATTAAATTTAAAACATAATAAAGTGGTCCTAAAAACAAGGTAACATGCTTAATACCTTGCCCCAGTGAAATAAAATTTAATCATACTATAATTCTATGCTAGCAGAAACAACAAAGACATTCAATGATAAAGCGTGAGTAATCTCTGTCTCAAGTATAAATATGATAAATTGTATTATGATAGCTCATGTAAACACAATTATAATATGTATAGTGTATATATACAGGGTGCCCCACTGTTGGTATACTAAGCTCAAAGGAGATTATAGTTTTGCATACGCTGAGTACGTAAAAAATATGTACTTGAAAATTCCAGACGCATTTTTTTTTCAAATAGATGAATTCTTAAAACTCTATGTGTATACCCATAACAAGCAACCCGCCCATTTTTGCCACTAGCACGTGAGCTATCGTTTAAGATTATGTTTTCATAGACAAAATGCTCACATTAGAGAAGCGGTATATGACGCCTGCGCGAAGCTAGAGAAGAAAACATGGATTTTCAGGAAAAAATTATCAAAATTTTTAACGTAATTTTGTTGTTTATGTATTTTTTACGTGATCAGTGTATGCAAAACTACAAGTTCCTTCGCGCTTAGTATACCAATAGTGGGGCACCCTGTATATGCAAATTCTTTACATCTAAAAATTATTATCAAGTATCAAAGTATCTATCAACTATTTCAGTCTAACAATTGATTTGTATTAAATATTATAACATAGAAGAAACTAAAACCATCCAGTAAATGTAATAAAAGTCCATACAAACTATGTTTAAAATTTAAATGAATGAAATCTGTGGCTATTTATGGTATGTCAACAAATATAATTAAGAAAATTTTGTAATAGACAGAAACCTGATTTTAATAGACATGGTGATTAAAAATAACTTAGTCAACTTTTACTTTGAAATAACAATTATGTACCCGCATAATGTAGATAACAAACCTGTCCCTATAAAAGTAAATTTCTCTTGAAAATCAATTACCTGACAAAAGTATGGTTAAGGTGTTAGCATATTAATCTTCTAAAGTTCTATAACATTTTAAATTGATTGGAGAATATTGATACCTACTAAGTGAAAAATATCTTGCTTTATAAGAGCAAATTTTGGTGACCTCACTATGAAAATTTGACATTTTTATTTGACCTACACCTTTATTTATTACTAGCTGCTCCGCGCGGTTTCACCCCCGTGGCTCCACCCCTGTTGGTCGTAGCGTGATGATATATAGCCTATAACCTTCCTCGATAAATGGGCTATCTAACACCGAAAGAATTTTTCAAATCGGCCCAGTAGTTCCCGAGATTAGCGCGTTCAAACAAACAAACAAACCCTTCAGCTTTATAATATTAGTATAGATTTATACTTATACACTAGTTAGTTCTATTTCATATTAGTACATACAAAAGATAAGTTCATAATATGGCTAACTTAGCTATGTATATGATTTTTAAAATATATAGATATTTAAAAAGTAAATACTTGTTTCTTTACAATAGATACATATTAGTATTTGCAGTTTTCTATTGTAACATATTTATTTTTAGCTTCATAGAACCATACGCATCCACACATAAACCAATTAGAAAACTAACTATACGCAAGGTGATAATAATTACATTTTAAAACACATTTTTCTGAACATAAAATGATGTAAATGTTAAATTTCTCATATTGTTGTTAAGTATTTGTAAATAATAAATTATTCATGAATGCTTTAAATTCATCTTATTCAATAGAGCTTTCATTTCACTATCATCTGCATTCATGTGTAGCATTGTGAATCAATAGCAGAATAATTAAAATGCTTATATTTATAATTGTAATGTAATAACACTATCTTGTTATTTTTAATAGAACCAAGAGAAATGTTAATCTTACTACCACTTTATCAATACTAATATTATAAAGTTGAAGAGTATGTTTGTTTGAACGCGATAATATCGGGAACTACCGGTCCAATTTGAAATATTCATTATGCGGGTAAAACTGCGGAACACAGCTAGTAAAAAATATATGTAGACATTGAATAGCTGTTACTTATATTTATATTTCATTAATCTTGTGCTTGTTTCACAAAATATGTACATAATATGTGGAAATGTTATAAATAAATACACATAAAATGATACTATTCTTAAGAATTTAGTGTAATTATAATCAAATTAAAAATATCAGTTGATGTTGAAACAAGTTCTCAGGTAGTTTTAAACTAATGAAATAAGAAAGATTATTGCTGGGAAACATTGCATCTTATTTATTTTACTCTTTAAAAGTTTTGAGTTTGTTCATTGCATTATGGTTGCTAATACAACAGATAATAAAGGTAGATTACAATTTTTGTTTATATGAGTCACCACAGCATTGTTTCAAGTAATAATTATAAATTTCCAACGAAATTATCACGCGACATTTTAAATTCAAGGTTGTTTGAAATCATATCAGCCAGACAACTAGCGAGATCAAATTATCGTTCGAATATTAATGGCTCGATTAATTACGATTTTTTACTCACCAGCCAACAACGACACAAAAACACAATTTGACACCATTGACAGTCACTATATCCTTGAATCCTTAATGACGAGTGAAAATACAACGCAAACACATTTCAGACGTCGGTACAAAACAAATGTAATAAAGAAAATAGCGAAACGGTAAACAGGCCCGCTTATCTTTGCGTACGTATCACTGCGATCACAAAGAACACTTAACAATGACACTATCAGTAATTATTTAATGTGGTTATGGGGACACGACTTGATTTTTTAAAGATTACTCGTATCGTCTTGTCGAAAATGCGTCTGCTGATGATGACTAACCGATTCAGACCGTATCAATTCATTTCCTCGACTGATCGGTCAGTGAATCGCCCCCTAGTCAGCTGGAGTTCACAGAATCACTCGTTAAACTTAATAAAACCACCGCTCATTCAGAACAAGTACTGTAAGCGCTTACACGATATCTTGTCTACAAGAACTAGTTTCTATTCGACATTTATTCGATAAAATTACGCATTTACTAGATTATAAGGATATGAAAGACGTACCCTCCCTGTTATTAAATCGCCGTAATACACTTTTTGTTGGGCGACAAATCCTCACAAGGTCGCCGTGGTTCCGATAATTTCATTAATTACACTCTTATAGGAATTTAATCATTAATTGAAACGCTAAACTAAAAAATCTAGCACAGAAATGCAAAATGACCACGAACAAACATGGAAGCGAGAGAGCGAGCAAGAAGACAATTAGAAAAATATAAAATGTTGTTTATGGTAAAGAAAGTGTTGTCTACTCTCTTTGAAATATGAAAATTGAAATGATTTTTTAAAATTAAGTAAATATACATATTATAGGTCTCCTATATTGTTGGCCGTTATGATTAGTAATAATTATTAATTTGCGTTTATTCTTTGTGTTCAGGATATATCCGAAGAGAGATTATTATTTTGAAAATTGTTGAGAAATGATACTGGATATTATTTACATCATTTTATATAATTAATTGTGTATTTATGTGGTGTATTTAATCATCTGATGACAATCATTTTGTGAAATCTTTTTGTTTATCAATGATTTTCTAAATAATATTTTTATATAACATTCTTAATACTTTTTTAGTTAATCTGTGGTTCGTCTTGCGATGACATTTGACGTTTATTTGTTTATTTGACTTCAAAAGTTCAAATTGAATTGGAAAACAAAATACGAAATTTCTATTGTATTATCTAATAAATAAGTGAGAAGTTTAAAGTGTCTATAACACACAATATCAGCACAACTTGCGAATTCTGAACCTCTAGTTAACATATAAACTACAGCATATCTTTTCATTTTTAAAATATGGATAGCAAAGTGCGTCGCAACGGACGTCTGATTGATATTGTGGATGAGGAATGGCGAGCCGAGGTTCTGCCTCATGAAGATATCCAGGTGCCGTTAGAAGAACTGCCTGATCCAGAAGCCGACAGCGCTGATTCTCACTTGACGCTCAAGGAGCAGAGCTTGCGGTGGCAGGAAAACTTCCCAGAGCCAGCAAATAACGAACAAAACTAATCAATTTTTTGTTTATGCTTTATTATTATTTGTTTTATGATATGTGATACTTTGCGTCTTAAAGTTTATATAAATAGAACATTAACCTATATGATGCATGTATGTTATGTATGCAATTTTATCATTCTTTATTGTTTCAACTTAGTAAAAATAAATGTGAAACAAATATTCAGTTCTTTCAGTTACAAACCCAAAAAATAAAACAGTCATTGCATATTACACACTTTCTATTTTGGTTTAAATGGCCATAAAAGCTTAAGGCGGAATCCTCCAAAAGTAAGCAAGTGAATTAGGGGCAAGTTGCTCAAATACACTGTATGGAAATGGGTTACAATGTCATAACATTCTTCTGGGTCAAATACTTCTTGGCCATCCGGGGAATCCTGAACAAAATTGAATATAAATATAAACTAAAATCAATCATCAACTCATCTTTATTCAATTTTAATAATAATACATAAGGTCAAATATCATTGTATCTCATAGATATTTTGTAAATTTTTATTTTCATTGAAATTTCTCTCACTAAATTATCCCCAATACAAAAACATTAGTAATATTTGTACCTCTATTGTATGCCTTATCATAATTTCCTTAAAATATTTCCAAACTGCTGCTGGTGGTATCCAGTAATACCACTTGAAGTACAAGTGAGTAGAAATATAAAGTGTCATAAGACAGGCTAGTTTTTCAGCAGAGAAGTCCCTTTGTGCACTATAGTCTATAGTTTCCATTAGGAAGCTTATTAAAAAGTTCTTTTCGGAAAGTTGATAATTTGGCACAACATTTTTTTTCACTAGGAATTCACCTTGAGAGAGAAGGTAAAATTGAAACAAATATAATACATAATTGGTAATCCTATTCTAGCTTAGTAATATTCTATATGCGAAAATTTGTGAGGATGGATGTATATGTGCAAATACTACTGAACCGATTACAATGAAATTTAGCACCCATATAGTGGGTAACTTGGATTAACACATAAGATAGGTCTTAACCTAGAAATCCCATGGGAACGGGAACTATGCAGATTTTTCTTTGAAAACCCGCATGGAAAGTTAGTTTTTGATATGCTGCTGTTATAGTCAAGTCCAACATCAAACATCATGCCCAACCTAAATACAGAACAGCCCACTTGCAAGCAGCCACCATCTCGATTGAGGATAAAATTGGAAATTTTAATGTGTCTGCTGTTTACAGTCCTCCTAAGCACAAAATAACAGATGAACAGTACAATGAATTTTTTAACACACTTGGTACTCAATTTATTGCCAGCGGGGACTGGAATGCAAAAAATGTTCATTGGGCTTCAAGACTCACTAACACTAGGGGGAGAGAACTCAAGAAGAGTATTGACAAAAATATGTTAGGAACCATCTCTACACCAGATCCTACCAACTGGCCAAGTGATTCGAAAAGATTGCCTGATGTTATTGACTTTTTTATAATGAAGGGTTTATCAAGCCTATTCCATCACATACAAACATGCCTGGACGTTGACTCGAATCATGTCCCAGTTATACTAACCATTGGCATAAATGCTATTAAAGTCTCAAAAAGTATAAAACTTTATAATACACGCACTAATTGGAAAAGGTTCCACAAACTGGTTAACGATAGGCTTGATCTGAAAATACCCCTGAAGACTGAGACAGATATAGATGAAGCTACAAGAATTTTTACCACAACAATACAGGAATGCTGCTGGACATGTACTCCCAACTTACCGAACCGCCTACCTCAGGACAAGCTTATCTCAGAATCCATAAAAACAAAAATATTGGAAAAAAGGAGACTGAGGCGAGTATGGCATACAAGTAGACACCCAAACGATAAAAGGAAACTGAATAAAGCCGCCAAGGATCTGAAAGCTCTTTTATCCGAAGCCAATGATGCATCGATGCAAGCTTATCTGGAAAATCTAACAAACACCAAAGCTACAAATTACTCACTTTGGAAGGCATGCAAAAACTTTGACCGGCCACTTCATCACAAACCACCAATTCGAACTCAAGGCGGGAACTGAGCTAAATCCCCGCAAGACAAAGCTACAGCTTTCGCAAACCATCTTAGTCAAGTTTTCCTGTCAAACCGAACAGAATATGATGAAGATGAAACATATATTGATTCAGTTCTCATGCAGGACTACCAACTCGATCTTCCTCTAAAACTAGTAACTCCTAAAGAAATCCGTAGGAACATTACAATCATGGACAGTAACAAAGCACCAGGGTTTGACCTCATTGATGGAAAGGTCCTGAAGGAATTACCACGAAAGGGAATTTAGTATTTCTTACCTCATTATTTAATGCTATACTGCGATTAGGGTACTTTCCTGATTTATGGAAAGTCTCGCAGGTCATAATGATACTTAAACCTGGAAAGCCTGCTCATGAATTAAGCTCATACCGACCGATCAGTCTTCTGCCAACTACATCTAAATTATTCGAGAAATCTCTGCTCCATAGACTTAATGACATCCTTAAACAAAAATCAATTATCCCTGACCATCAATTTGGATTTCGTAGTGAAAACGCCACATTGGAACAGGTCCACAGAGTTTGTAGAAGCATAAGAAAGTCCTTTGAAAAGAAAGAATATTGTTCATCTGCATTTCTTGACATACAGCAGGCTTTTGACAAAGTTTGGCATAAAGGCCTATTGTACAAAATCAAAAATTTATTACCACATACCTTCTATGGAGTTTTGGCATCTTATATATCCAATAGAATATTTCAAGTCACAGAAAACGAATGTACATCAGGCTTCTACAATATCCTTGCTGGAGTACCACAGGGATCAGTACTCGGACCAGTTTTGTACACCCTATACACATCCGATATTCCAAGAAACTCAGATGTAGTAGTTGCGACGTTTGCAGACGACACAGCGTTACTTGCATCACACAAATGTCCGATGCAAGCATCCCAAAATCTACAAAAGGCACTGAATGAAATAGAATCCTGGATGAAAAAATGGAAAATTACTGCCAGTGTCACTAAATCAGTACACGTGACCTTTACTCTTCGCAAAGATAACTGTGCTCCTGTAAAACTAAACGGTACTCAACTTCCCCACTGTGATACTGTCAAGTACTTGGGCATGCATCTAGATAGTCGACTTACCTGGAAAGAACACATTAAAAAAAAAGGGACGAAATAAATTTAAAATACAGAGGACTCCACTGGCTTCTAGGTCGAAACTCAAAACTGTCCATGAACAACAAACTCCTTATTTATAAAACAGTCCTTAAACCAATATGGACATACGGACTGCAACTTTGGGGTGCAAGCTGTAACTCTAATATAATGATAATGCAACGAGTTCAAAACTATATTCTCAAGCAATTATCAGGTGCTCCCTGGTTCATCAGAACAGAAGAGGTCCACACTTTCTTGAACATACCAACCATCAAAGAGGAAATATGTACGCAACATCTTTCATACAAAGTGCGATTGGGAAAACATCCAAACCCTCTTGCTACAAAACTGCTTGAACCTGAAAACGTGCGTCGTCTCAAAAAGCGACGAGACATTTTTGACTAGTCAACACTGCCGGCTACCAAGCCCGATAAAATAAAGGGTGGACTCCAATGGGAGCAGCATCCTTCCTGCCATACGCGCCTTCAACATATCCGCTTATAGTCTAGCGACTGATCGCAGATATAATAATAAAAAATAAAAAAAAAAAGTTTTTGATATATATAAACTGCTGGCTTTAACTATAGCCTATTTATAGGTCTATATTATTTACCTAATGAATTTTTTAAACAGTCACTATTCGCACGTGCGATGATTTCGATAACATCACTTTCAGAGACGATTGTCCCAATCAGTAATTTCGGTCTGGCTTCATGCTCCGGTTTTCTAAACGGTGGTGCTTCATTCTCTTTTAAAGAATGCAAATAGGAAGGAGCAGATATTTGGATCGTTAACTTTGTGTCTACCGAAGTTACCGCGGGTATAATAGGGGCTGATGCTGCTTTTATTTTATCAGATTCACTCCCTGTATCTAATGTGCTTGATCGCGAATGTAGCACAGTCTCCATTATAACTATTAGAAATTTCAAATTACACTCATTATAGACCTACCAAGTGCAAATGTAAATAATAATTATTGTTCTTGGATAATATATCAAAATTGTCAACTGATGAAGACTTGATGAAGATGTTTCATGTTTTTAGTGAATAAGTTTGGATTTAAAGAGGTTGTACATATTTAAATGGACTATTATTAAATAAAATAACTTGTTTCCTTATATAAAAGATTTATTTCGAACTATACATAATGTACCTAATTTTATGACTTAATCATATTGTGCATGAGCACTCTTACTATCTATTTGTTTTAATTCTATTACTTTCGTATCGCTTTGAACTCCTTTCCTTGCCTATTTCTTTTTCTTTCTTATCATAAGAATCCCAGTATCTACCTAGTTCACGTGGTTCACTATCATCTCTATTTTTGTTATCACTTTTATCTTTATTTACCTCATCAGTTTTTCTATTATTTCTCATTTCCTTTCTGTCACCTTCTTTGTTATATTTGTCTTTTTTAATTGTACTTTGCTCTGGAGATTCATCGCGTATTTTTTCTACTTTTCCTTTAGGCTTAAGATCGTGACCATTTTCTTTTGGGTTTTTGACTTTCTTCCCTTTTTTTCTACTTTGATCATCTTCAGAATCAGAGCTATCTTTTTCTTGGCGCTTTGTATTTTTACGTTTCACAGATTCATGTTGAGTATCGTCGCTTTCACTATCGTCGCTACTACTGCTGCTGTCGCCACTGCTACTGCTCTCGCTGCTGCTGCTGCTACTGCTACTACTCTCTTCGTCCTCACTGCTACTGTCCTGTTTCTTCTTTTTTCTTTTATCATTATTTTTACTTTGTTTTATATCCATATCTTTTTGTCGTCCTGATTTGCCGCCCCTATCTATATCGGTTCTACTTATAATATCAAATTCATTTAACGTTTTATTAGTACTAGTATTGATGTTTTTTACTTCACTTTTCAAGTTACTCTTTCTTTTTATATCAAATTCATTGAATTGGT
Source organism: Colias eurytheme (assembly GCF_061535395.1). Taxonomy (NCBI): domain Eukaryota; kingdom Metazoa; phylum Arthropoda; class Insecta; order Lepidoptera; family Pieridae; genus Colias; species Colias eurytheme. The sequence continues at coordinate 12,416,715 of NC_142981.1, read as the reverse complement.
CACTAGCCTTCCTATCTTTTGTTTGTTTATGTTTGTCTTTATCGTTACGATGTTTCTTATCACCCTTTTCTTCTATTAAATCATCTTCTCTAGTATCTTGCCTCTTTTTTTTACTCTTCTTATGCTTTTTGCGCATATCATCATCATTATCGGTATCGTTTTGTCTCCTGTCGGTATCATCTTCACTACCGCTATCATTAACGCGCCTGTCTTCCTCCTTATGATTGAGTTTTTTATCGCTAACATTTCTGTCACTACGTTTCCTATCTTCTAGCCCATCATTGTTTCGTCTTTTAATATCCTCTCTGACAGAGTGTCGTCTGTCGTGTACCATCTCGTCACGTTTATTATTGTCATCTTCTTTGTTAGTACGTCGCTTTTTCTCTTTTCTCTCTTTACGTATTCTAACATCATCGTCGTCATCATCATCATCGGTGTCGTTTTGTCGCTTATTTTCCACTCTCTCATCACGTATTCTATTGTCGTCTTCTCTGTTATTACGTCGCCTGTCATTTTCTCTATTGTCTCGTCTTCTATTATCATCATCCCTGACATTGCGCCGCCTGTCTTCTACTTCCTCATCGTCATCCCTGTCATTGTGTCGCCTGTCATCGACTCTCTCTTTAGGTTCTTTATCGTTATCCCTACCACTTCGCCGTTTGACTTCCACCTTTTCATCACGCCTTCTATCATCATCCCTTTCCTCACGTCGCCTATCGTCGTCTCTCTCATTAGGTTTTTTATCATCATCCCTGTCATTGCGCCGCCTGTCTTCCCTCTTTTCATTGCGTCTTCGATCAACATCGTCATCCTTATTATTGCGTCGCCTATCCTCTAATTTCTCTTGGCGATTGCTTTCCACCCTCTCATCTCGTGTTTTATTGTCACCTTCCCTGTTGTTACGTCGCCTGTCATTTTCTCTGTCATCACGTCTTCTCTCATCATCATCATCCCTGTCATTGCGCCGCCTGTCTTCCCTCTTCTCATCGCGTCTTCTATCATCATCCTCATCCTTATTACGACGCCTGTCATCTAATCTTTCTTCGCGTCTTCTTTCATCGTCGGCTCTATCACGGCGCCTATCACCATCGTCCCTGTCATTGCGTTGACGATCGTTCATGTTCTCACGTCTCTTATCATCATCCCCTTTGTCATTACGTCGCGAATCATCATCATTTCTGTTATTACGCCGTCTGTCGTCTAATTCTTCACCCCTTCGTCTATCATCGTCCTCTCTCTCATTACGACTTCTATCATCTGCTCTCTCATAACGTCGCCTGTTGTTGTCTTCTCTGTCATTATTTGGTCTTTCATTATCTTCCCGACCATTCCGGCGTCTGCTATCACTTTCCTTGTCTGGGCGTCGTTTATCATCATCCTCCCTCTCGTAGCGACGTTTACTATTTTCCTCTCTTTCGTAACGTTGTCTAACGTCATTGTCTTGATCATTGCGCCTTCTATTGTCATTATCCCTGTCATTTCGTTTTCGATCATCTCCTGTTTCATTCCTTCTCCTATCATCATTTCCTCTATCATTGTTTTGTTCAGGACCATCATCCCTATAGCAACCCCTATTATTTCCCCTGAGGTTTTGTGATTGTCCATCAAAATCATTTCGCCTTCTGGGACCGTCATCATTACGCCTAGCACCATCTCTGTTCTGCTCAGTTTTTCTTTGCCTCTCATTTTCCCTGGAATTATCTTTGCCATAAGTTTCGTAATACCCATCATGGCCCCATCGCTCAGTTTTGTCTTTGGCATTTTCAGCTTTATCCTCCTCAGGTGTTTTAGGTGTTTTGTTCTTATCTTTATTCTTTTTGCTCTTCTTGTCCTTTTTCTTTTGTCCTTCATCATCTTCTGAGTCTGTAATAATAAACAATTGAATCATTGTAATTTCTATTCATATTTACTTTTGATAAGTTAAAAGAAAGCAGTAAATATTACTATTCTATAATGTGAACACATTACTTGTTAAGTCAATATAATAGAGTAAATAAAATAATACTTTTTCCTTGAATGTAATAAATAGACAAGTTACACTAGAATACTTAAAGTCATTACCACTGGAACTGGAGTCACTGGAAGATGATGATGAACTGCTGGAACTCGAGCTAGAATCCGAATCACTGTCCACTTTGATCTCAGCTGGAGCAGGTACATTCTGCAATTTAGTAAATTTTGGCTGTTATATAAATTGTTATCTTGCTTACTTAGTATGAATATTTACAAACATAAAATTAGAATTTAATTAACAGAAATATGTATAGGTTACAAATTGAGTGTTGTATTGTTTTGATCTTGTTTTGGAAAAGTTGGTTAAATTACAATTATAAAAATTGGGATCACTCAGCATGGAATAACATAACAAAGACAAAATATTAAATATCGTGTTTACCTTTGGCATTTGTTTCAAATGCTCTCTGAGTTCATCTGTTAGACCACCAAGACCAATGGATGTAAAGAAATTAATGGAAAACCTTGTGTTCTTGGGATTGTCTCTTGGAAATATTCCAGAGAATGCCTCTTGCAATGTCCTGAAATAAGAAAAATCCATTTTAATTATAATAACATTCTTGTTATTGTAATTCTTGTAATGGGATATCACATTAAACATAGAATAAAGTAAAATATAACTAAGAGATGGTTCATATAAGGGAAATGTTGCAGAATTAATGAACTCAATTGACTTTTTAATAGCAAATTTTTATGATACATATTATAAAGTCATGGCTAAAAAAATGTATAGTAAAACAATAAAAATATAACATTAAATAATTGTACAACATAATCCCCAAATACGCCATCTCCAATCAGAACTTACGGGTCAGCCAGTCGATCGTTCAGCTTCTTCAATCCCATATACTCGGCCAATTCTTGGAAAAGGATCTTAATATAAATACGGCTAGAACTTGTTGTATCTTCTTCATTCAATTTCACACACTCCAGCGCCTCCCAACTTATTGAATCAGTAAATAGTAGATGAGCAAAGAACTTGCTGATGTTTCTCAGTCTATTTGTATCAAGTCTATGAGCAGTAGCATAGGAATCTTTGAATATTTCTTCAAACGGGCCAATGTATATCCTGTTTATATTACAGAACCTTTGCGCTAGCAGTCCGTAGAATTTTTCGTATGTGCGTTGCTCAGCACAACAGTCTAGGAACATATGACAGAGCTCTATTTCTTGCCCTGGCTTCAGCTGCATTTTCATGAGCTTGTGGGCACATTCTTCAAAGTCTAAACTGGAGTTGATCGTCAAGTATATAGTCCTACGCAGCGCTACAAGGTTTGTTTCTGTGTTGTCTATGATGGTGACTGGTTTCTGTTCTTCGTCTTCATCACCAGACTCTTCACTACCAGATTCACCAGATCCATCCTCATCACCAGACTCAGCGTCAGACCCGAGAATCTCTTTACTGAGTGTTTTGTATTTCTCTTCATTCTCCTCATACTTGTCATCAAATTTAAATACATCTGGAAGTTTTAAAAAGCATGTTAATTGTGTTGATATTAAAATTGAATGAATTGAAAGTGAGTTAATTCTTTAAGAAGTAACATAGGTTTCTTAAAAAATGCTTTGTTACATTATCTTCAAATGCAGAATTATTAAAAAAAAATTCATGACAAAAGATAGATACACATTTTTGTATCTATATTAACTTATTCCGTATACTGTCTTTATGAAAGAAAAACTGAACATGTATAATTCTAAATATGCTAGAGCAAAGTTTCAGCTGTTATAAGCAGGCAAATTTCATATACCACATTCAAAATAAAAAATATCATACTCAGGATATCCTGTGGATCCGTGGCTTCTTCCAACATCAAGAGATGAGTGAACTGTTCCTCTTCTGGCACCAGCTCTAACTCTTCAATGACAGCGGGATGATCTTTGAAACCGTCCTTCCAAACTTGGAACATCACCTCTATCATATATTGTACTCTTTTATCCAACTGCCCTTCGTGAAGAATATTCCTCAACATCTCAAATATTGCATTCACACCCTTAGAAGATACTTCTGTAAGTTTCTGGCCACATTCCTTAAGAAATGCTATAGATACCTCAACAGAATCATCCGTAGGTGTCTCTACTAATAGTGTTAGTAATTCTAATGCAAGAATTTCATGTGCAACCCTCTGGTTTACGAGATGAGCAATAAAGGAAGCTGATGATATACATATAGGCTTATCATTCCTTTTGAAGCCACGCTTGAATTGTATGACCAGTCTTTTAAGTAATAATTCCCCAATATTCGGAAAACGTGAGTTTACAGCAGATACCAAAGCTGCATACACATTAGTGAAAGTGGGTGACGCAGCCTGCGCCTGAATGACGGACCGGCAAAGTAAACCACGACCCCGCACTATGTTCTCTTTGAGAAGTTCTTTTATTATTATACCTATATTACCTACGTTAATTTTGTTAATGTGACCATGTATTGACTTTTTTAACGCTTCCCAAGCCAATCTTTGGTAAGCAACTGAAGATTTATCAGTAATCTGAGCTTGCATCATCCGCAGACGTGCTGGTGGAATATACGCACCACCCGTTCTTGTGTTCAACATATCTGTATCTTTTGCTTTTCTTTGAGGTGGTTCTTTCTTAATTTCTACCTCTGGTTCCTCATTGCGTCGTTTTTCTTCCCGCCCTTCTCTTGGTGAACGGGAGCGGGAACGTCGTCGTTTTCTATATGAATCCCTTTCATTGTCCCTGTCACGGTCCTCTCGACGTCTGTCGGGTGATCTAGACTTTGATCTGTATTTTTTAGACTTTCTTTCCCTAGAATAATCATCATTTTCTGAATGTTTCTCCTTCTTTCGTTTCCGATCTTTTGTATCTTCCATCTTTAGATTTACAGGTTTGCGAAATTAAAATTATATAACAATTCAATGTTTTAACTATTCCGTTACTAATAATATAGCAAAGATTTTAAGTATATCATTTAAAAATACAACAACGTGATTTTACAAACAGAAACACTCAAAAGTAGCCATTTTTAATACTGACGTTTCGTTAATCGTTGTTTCATCTTTTGACATTAGTCGTCAGCGTGATTTTGTCTATGAGCATAAATTTTATATATGGCAATGGGAGTAATAGGGAGTTTTTTTTAAATCTTTAAAAGAAATTCAAATCAAATAGCGCAAATCACAAATGGAATATTTTGTATAATGCAAATGCGATATACAAGTAGGTATAGGTTGATACAACGATGTAAGTATTGGAGTAAACAAATTATAAACCACTTTTATTTCATAAATTCCCTATATTTATAGCCCAATATTCTGTGTGACTTAGTGTTTTCTATGTGGTTTTCTCTTGGTTTTCTACAATCTTACACATTCACTTGAGTATAACACGAGCAATAGATAATATTGTATCGACTGTAATCATACTATTATAGCTCACAATAATTTATTTAGCTCTCGCGAAGGCGTAGCGCTATAGTTAGGTGCCATACAGTATGCGAATGTAGAAAAAATTCTTACTTTAATAATATCATGGACTAATAAATATATAACTTGAGTATATTAGTCTATGATAATATTAATGGGTTTACCCAGTCATATCATTGGGTTTACCCATTACTTCGAACTTCTTGCTATGCCGAAACATCCAATAATCTAAAAATTATCAATGTTTCATTTCGTGACTCGTATCGTTCTTTAGTTTATCAAGCATTTATATTTCAATATTTCATTAGTAGGTACTAGGTAGTAATGTAGGTAGTCATCGATTCTATTTTGTAATATTCGATCTACAGCATGTGGCTTTCGGTTCAACAAGAAACTTACACTGATACAGAAGATTTAATTTATTTAATTATAATTTAATGTTTAGTTTCATAGCATTTGAAAGCTAACTAGCAATTTAATAAATGTATCTTTAGAATTTCAATATTGTTATTTTGCACGCCTCATAAGCGAAGCGTTGAGGTGGGTACTACTGTCACTTCGCGCAAAACATCTGATTTTTCAAACTTAAAATGTCTTTATGTATCATACATTGCACTTGTAAGATAATACATACACACACATATTAAGAAAAAACACTATTTTTAACGTTCATGATATTTTTGATGTCATTTTTGTTATTTAAACTAGTTAAAAAACAGTTTAAAAAAGTTCTGTCTTGGACGTCCGTGTGTCTGTATGTGCGGATCCTTTTTCTTGTTAACACGATAGCGACCGAAATACTTTACTAATCGAGTCTTTTTTTTCTCTTACGCTTGAGTATGCTCAGGAATAGAACCCTTTCATTTTTCAGGGTCTGATTCGATGTGGTTTAATTGTTATTAAATAAACAAAAATAATAATTAATAAATATTTATTTAAAAAAAATTATGAGGCGTGCACTTTTGGATTTTCCAAATTATTTTACTATGTAATAGTCGTAAATAACAACCAATTGATACTAGATTTAAAAAAATGTTGTGTGGTTTTATGAAACCACGGTAAAAGTGAAACTGTTCGAACGGTTCCGAACACTGCTTTGTGTAGCGCATGTCGCGTGACGGTCGATACACGCGACATGCGCTACACAGACCAAAAAGTTTGCGACGATGTAATAAAAGTTTCACTTTAATATGCCAGATTTAAAATTAGAGCATCGACAGAAACTTAACAAGGAAAAGGAGTAAAGGTAATATCAATAAAATAAAACAAAAATATTGTTAGTATTTATGACTTTAATCAATACGACAATGAAACTACAAAAGTTGCCTGCACTTCAAACAGCAATTTCATATACCTCACAAACTGAAGCACATTATCAATTACATAAAATATAAAATTAACATATAATAACACCGTAAGAGGGACTAACATTACGAAAATAAAAATTAATAATTATCGAAAGCGATGCTATACATGATTCGTCTCGATCTTTCGAGTCTAAAATGCTACACAATATCCAAGGCAAATTGGTCAAAGGTTCGTCACGTCTTCGAAAACAAGCTAACTTACACCTAACCTTACTCGACAGCGTCACACGAGTAGAAGCTGGCAAGCGTCCTCGCCCCGCCGCACAAGCTGTACCTCCTTATTATATACATTATTATCGAAACGAATGGCAAAAATATATACTATCTCTTCCGTTCCCGCGTGGTCGTAGCGCGTATCGATACAATCGAACGACACCAGATATGATTGTGGATATAATTTGTGCCTAATCGATTTTATCCTATAGCGAAACATCACAGAAGCTGTTGTCCAAACCACCGATACCGGCCCGGCGTTGACTACCAATAAAAAAATATAAAACGCTAAAAGGCATGTTTTACGTTAGCAGATATTCAGGCACTTTTGCTGTTTCTCCCATGTTGTGCAGTTGAGATCATGGCCTTATACCATCGTGTCATAGACAATTTTTTTTTATTCAGAAGTGAAATGAATGGCGCGAAAATATTGAATTTCGAATACGATTGCAAATTATTTCAGTTATTCAACGCAGTTGCTATTTTGGTGCGAATTATGAAAAATGACTTACATTATCTGGACTAGATATCACAATAAATGCTGATAAACGCAAGCTATTAGAAATTACAATTTACGCTTATATTGTCAATGGGTAAAACGAGGCCTGCGTTTATTTTGTGCCACAAATAAATGCATCTAGACCGGGCATACCACTCCCAAACCCAACCGATATATACTAAACAAATTATATAATGCAGTCTATAGAGTGACAGTGTTTAAAAGTGACTTAACATTAGCCGCTATATGGTAAGGGTTACTTTAGATGACAACTTTTAATCAAATAACATCTTGTAACTAGCCTCTCATTAATTCACCGAGAATTCTTCATTCGATATTGTTACTCAAAACATATATTACTGAAAAGTTTATGTACCTACCTTGGAATATCATCCAAGTCCCCCCACCACATACAAGCCGTTTAACCACAAGAGAACTTAAATTTATTTAACCATCCTAAAATACTGCTGCGTACATTTAAAAATAATGATATAAGTCTATTACCTATTTATTATTAAAAAACCACCTCGTTCTCACTTGCTAAGCAACGGGTTCCGTATTACTAGCGTTAGTTACCATACCATTAATTGAGAACCCTAAAACCATATTTTAGTACGTGAAAAACGTAATCGCGTACTAAAATTTGATCGGGAACTATTCATACAATATAGTATCATGTATTTCGAATTAATTACCCCCAAAATCCATCTTAGCCCGACTAACGTGTACATTGTATGAACGCTCCCCGTGTAATGACACATCTAATTTTTTTTTATAATTTTTATTTAATAGGCCTGTGTCAGCGATGTTGCCACGTGAAATAATTCCTAAGTCGAGTTGACCTCAAAACGAGAAAGCAAGTTACGAGGGTACTGATGTTACATTATCGTTATGTAAACACAGTGTTGCTATAATTCTATTTATTCGCCGAACCCCGCCCTTTACTGGCAATAATACGTTAGTTCGTAGGTATGATGGTATATAGGACTGATGTTAACCCTATGTATTATTGCCATACGCCAAACGCTATAGTGGACTATATAAAACTAATTAATTCCGCATGTGTTGATGTTCAGATTATGGCAGTGTAGATAAAAATATTGCGATTATACGGCCCAATCTTTACGGTATTTTTTAAACCGTCTTTTTTACAAATCCTCATACGTCCTTGGTGTAACTAAATCATATTTATATAGAATTAAATGCTCAGCAGTTCGATAGCTAGGTCAGCAACATTTAGTCAGCAATTCCATTTTTATGTCCGAATTTCGAGTATTTGTACTGTAAATAACTCGACTTATGTAGTACAGTATTTGCTGATAACATATTTGACTTTTGCGACTGTTTTATATATCTGTATACATGTTTTGACGTTGAACCGCTGAACCACATGTACTCAATCAGCAATCACTGAACTATTTGCTATTAATCCATCAGGCCCCGGAATCACAGACACAATAGAAAATCTATTGTGTCGCGGTCGGATCTGGCCGCTCGGTGGTTGAGAGGTTAATCAGCAATCACTGAACCGCTGAACTGCTGCCCGCTGAACTGCTGACCACTGAACTGCTGACCGCTGAGCTGCTGACCGCTGAACTGCTGACCGCTGAACTGCTGACCGCTGAACTGCTGAACCGCTGAACTGCTGACCGCTGAACTGCTGAACCGCTGAACTGCTGACCGCTGAACTGCTGACCGCTGAGCTGTAGCGTGTGGCGAGTGGGGGGCGGGTGTGCGGTGCGGGGGGGGTCTAGCCGGACGTGGGCGCGTCGGACTCAGCACGCGCGCTCTTGTTCTGCCGGACTAGCTCAGCACGCCGCTCCTGGAATGTATGGGTTATTAGTAAGTATGGTACATGAAGACGAAGTTAAAAAATATATTATGTTTGGCAAATAAAAGTAAAAAAAAATACCATTGGAAAGTAAATTTAGAGACGGTAATAATGGGTTATGGTAAGTAAGATTGTGTGCAAATCTTAATAATGAACGGAATGAAACAGCTTCATCATCGAATTGGATAAGTACTTTATAGTGAAACATACATTAGCTAAGGTAACTAAAAGAGAAATGATTTTTATATAAAGTAAATTCTTGTTTTTTTTTTTAAATAAAAGATAGATAAATAATATCCAGAAATAATCTAGCAAAGAAGTGAAACAACTTCCAAAATGATTTTAAATAATTTAAATTCATTTTAAAATAAAGATGTCTCAAATCTCAATTTTAAAATAATATGCCTAAAACGTTCCTGGTCTGTTTTTATATTGGTCTTAAACACACTCGCCATCCACTAGAACCAACTAATCACACAAAACCCAACCAACCTCCTTCTTAACAAAGTCGAGTTTCCTCTGCATTTCTTTCTCGCGGTTGATCTCCGCAGCGGTCAGCTTCGTCTCGATGTCCTTCGTGATCTCCTCCACCTTCGCTGAGAGAACTGAACGCACCTCAGCCAGCTTATTGTTCTATGATTATGGTGATGAAAAAATTATAAAACGATGAAAAAATCAATAAAAAAAAGACGGGTTGCACCCCGGGAGTGCCGGCAGAAGTGAAAACTTGATTATTAACGTTGAGCATGTTTGATATCCATCCGTCTTACGCTTTTTCGATCAGGTCACGTGTCCTGACGCGAGTTTAAGATTTTATACCCATTACAGAAAAAGTGCTCAACGCCGCTAAAGAAGTTTTCACTTCAAAAATTATGGGAGAAAAAAACATGAAATGTGATGGTTTTAGATTTTTTTTTTCATATTTTGCACATGGATGCTGTAAAATGATAAGATGATTTTGATAAGATGGTGAAATAAAATATAACAATGTAATAATGCGAATAGAATAACAAACTTAAAAAAAATATGAGTGAATTACCCTTTAACATGAAGAATTCGACATGTATGATTTGATTTCAGATTTCTGCCGCTTCGCTGGGACATATTTATATTTTCGTCCTACCTTGTGTGTGTTATACTAAATGATGAGCTGCATTTTAAACCTATACTTAGTATTTTTTTTGCAAAAGCACTCCGAAAGTTTTCTGCACGATTTTTTACTTATTTTCTGGTATCCAAACTGTAAATGCGCTCACATAGTTACCAAACCTTGGAATTTGCTGCAGTTTTTCCAGATCAAATTTTCACCGTTTCTGCAGGTGTAAGTTACTTACTTTAGCCATACCTTAACAACAGCTGCAATTTTCTTTCCAGTTACACAACAAACTCCATTCCTAGATTTTTTTCCTGGGAATCGTCCAGTGTCAACTCTTACGAGTTGCAGACCTATAATATTGAACAGCTTTTCTTGCTCCTCCGTATCGTCCAAAAGCACTCTCACAATTTTTAGACCTATAACCCAGGTGTAACTCACGTGGTTGCGCAGCTTCTCCTTCTGCTCGTGCTCGAGCTGCAGACGGCGCTCAGCAGCCTGCTGCAGCTTGTCCTGGATCGCGCTCTCCAGCTGCTGGAACCGCTCCTGGTTGCCCGCGCGCACCTTGCGCACCTGCTCCTCCTGGACAGGTGTCGGGCATACAGGTAAGAACTTAAGTGCTGGATTACTTGGTGCCAAAAAGTTGGGTAGAAGTATGTGGATAATAGAGAAAATAGAAGACGGTCTAGTTTTAAAGATGTTTCATAACTTGTTACTTCAGGAGTCTGATTTCAGTAATTATAACGAGAGAATGTGGATTCAAAAACAATAAATAAAATAAACATGTACACAAGTTTTGATGATTGAACAGAGATGAAAAAATTAGCGGGATGTTTCATCAACTAATTGTCAAATCAACGAATTCTTCCCCAAAAAGAAAATCAGAAATAGAATTACTTATCTTTTAATTGATTGACTATAGAATTAAAACGCTGCTATCAATTAATTTTAACACCTATTCCCAAATGCAATAAGGTCCAAAATCCAAAATGACGTACATGTTCGCGCAGACGCTCGAGCATCTTCTTGATGTTCTCGTCGCGCTTGTCAGCCGCGGTGGTCATCTTGTCCTCGATCGCCTTGTACACCTCGGCGGTCTGCTGCTCCAGAGTCAACCTGTACGGTGATTAATGACAATATGATCTTTCACAAGAACTATTGTGGTCTAAAAATAGCATTTGATTTATTGAGGACTACAGCCAGGGTATTTAGGGTATTTTGAGAGTATCCGACGCAAAAGACGTGTAAGTATATGGTAAAATTTATGGTAATAATTGTAATATGATAATAATTAACAGGTTCGTTTACCAGGTAATATTCACGTAGCGAGTTCCTCGACTAAGTATGGGTTAAATTATAAATAGCAGTAACCAATACCTACCAATAAATTTATTTTTGATATATGTGGCAAATTACAAGAACACTGAGAAGAAAGATCATGAATATGACCAAACAATAAGTATACAAAACAGTTTAATCTTTCGAAGATAATGATCGATATCCTCAATTTACGAGATAATATTTTACTGTGTATGTGACGAATCATAAACGATCGATTTAATAAGAAATGTCTCATGAATTGCGAATTGTATAAATTTATATTGCACAACACGTATTGTATTCTCAACTATTGAAATGTATATCACCCCATTCTCCAGAGGGTACGACCTCCAGTTTATATCTGGTAACAAAACAGCTCAAACATTGAAGGTTCCCTGACAATAGCTTTTGACCTTAGCTTCTAGAATAGATAAATTTATATCGTAGACTATTAAATTATTATCAGATTAAAATTTAAGGTTAGCATTTCATTAGAAGTCGATTATTATCGTGTTCAACAAGCGAATGATGGTGTGTTGTCGAGCGTGTAACTAAACCCGGTCAAGTGAGGTCGCTCTGGAAAATCCATTGACCCATAATACGATTACTGCAAGTTAATATGTTATATAATTATTTCACCGACGGATTCTAATGAGATTTTTGCAGGAATTGGGTTATTATAGGCTAGGACGCGGAAAGGTAAATAAGAGAAATACTTAATTCTATACTGGGAAATTTTAACGCCTAGTCTATTTAACAAGTTCCTTCAGCAAAAATGGAAATTGTTTCTAACTTAGGTATTACAAAAAATTCCAAGAATATTGCCGCACATTGCATTTTGTTTGTTGGATAGGTTATAAAGGACGATTAATCATGTGTGTGTATTCGAAAAATAGTCTCCTTGCCTAAAATTCACCCAAATAAAACTTCAAAGCACAGTTCAAAGTCACCTTACAAAGTAACAGCCACACCAACAATGACAAACATATTCTGCTTTCCTGCGACACAAACCCGAAGTCTCAGTCCTACCTACAACAAAAGATTATCTTCCACTTACCGGGTCTTCTCAACACCCTCGAGATGGTCCTTGAGCCTCGCCCTCAGCTCGTTGATGTAGGCCTCACGCTTTTCCTCGTGCGAGTCCATCTTCGCGTCCAACGCCTCCTTGGTCGTGGAGATGAAGTTGTTAGTCTGTTCACTGCGGATCTTGGACGCCTCTTCGATCTTCGCCATCTTCTGGGCAATCGCTGCCATCTTGCTTGCTTCTAGACTCTGTAAGGTCGTAGATTATATCACTTATAGCTATCGCCCTTTAACTTTATATACCTAACCTACCTAACTTTAAACCATTTTGCGAAAAAAAGAATGTTACAAATTCTGTTTATAAAAGTGTTAGGTAAACTTTGTTCAAATATTATCATTAAGTATTTCCCAAATCATATACTGACATAGCTACCAGTTCCCCGCCTACAAGTTCAAATCAAATATAAATTCTACAACTTTTGGCTATCTATTAAATAAGTATCTGCAACCTCTTTTTTTTAACCTAGATATTGATCAGGATAAACTAAAACAGTATTAAAAACACAAGACAAATGCCACAGGCCCTACAAACATAAACATCACAAATACTTACACGCCTCCTCTCCTCCGCGGCTTTAAGTTTCTCCTGGATCTCCTCTACAGAGGGAGTCTTCTCAGGCGAGTCGGCGCGGCGCGGGACCGGCACTCCCACAGGCTCCGCGAGGATCACCTCGTACGCCAGACCACCCTTCGACATCTCTTGGCAGCGGATTTCAGTGGCTATAGAATAACATACTATTGTAAATGCTGTTGTAGACCGACGTATGCTAAGTGTCTATGTTGAAGCAATTGTTTTGCTAATAAAATAATCAAATACTTTTGCGTTATAGAGAAATTGCAAGTAAAAGTTTTTTAAAAAGGTCAACAACGGTCCGTGATATTTTCCGTACATAATAATTATAAGAAATATATTAAATAGAATGTAGGTATACAGTTTATTTAAAATATAACAGTCTGAGACAGACGTTAAAACAATAGTTTGAAACACGAGTGAAATATTAAAAGGTTATACAAAAGCAATCATAAAAACTAGACAACATAAAAAACTTAAGATGAAAATCTCGTCTATTAAAAGCTCAAACACAATCATCAGTGATGGAACATTTCCATCAAAACAAGAAACAAAAGTAATCCGTGGTTGTGTATTAAAAACTTCAATAATGTAAAAGTTGTTTAAAAGCCTACAGCGTAAACGAAACTTGATAAAGCGGATTTATCGGATAATGTTCTAACATTTTCAAAATGAAAGTTTGTAAAGCTTTCGCGAATGATATTAGGGACCGCAACGTTAGCATTGATGAGGCTATATTTTGCGGGTTTTAATAAGATTTTTTCAATTTCGTCATATTTCCTACCACAATCTAGGTTATGAATCAGGAAAACTCATCTAGGTTATGAATCTTTATGGCATGTTGTAAGTCAACATAATTATTGTTAACTGCCACCAAGCAAACAACATAACGCGAGCCACTCTCTTCGTTAAACAAAGGGCCATGACGCGATATTACGCAAATACCCAGACACATTAAATTATGATTACGCAGCAATTAACACCCTACGCTCGCGGGGCCGATTTAAGGACATAATTAAGGTACGGTCCCTCTTCTATGGGCTGAATTTTAAAAACGTGTCGAACAAGCCGCAGCACTTGGGCTGAAGTAATGCAATTCTCAAGGTCGACTCGTTTAGTCCCTTAGACCTACGCCTGTTGAGTTATAACGAGGAGGGTGAGCCTCCCCACGAATGAGTCATACCGATTTTACACACCCGAGCTATATATCTTCATACTCAAAGATACGACTTATTCCCCAGACATGGAGTTACTTTATAGAGCGTGTCGGTTGATACTGAAGTTATGGCCGCCCCGTTTTTAGTAAAGCATAAAAGGTGCGCAAATTACGAACTGCAAAGTAAAACGTGTTGTAAAAGCTAAGTGAGTGCAGGTAAACTTTCATGAAACACATTACACCGATGTAAACTTACTGATGAATTTGACTTTCTTTGGTTGTTTGGTTCTTGGTTTTCCCACGGGTTTCTTCACTGGTGCTGACCGCCGATGCGCTAAGAAAAACCGATTACGTGAGGGAGAGTTCAGACCGGCATCGCCAGCCACTCCCTTGGGACATACCCACTGCCTTGCCAAAATAAGCTTCTTAATTACAGTTTATCGCTCCGACTGGCACTATCGTTGTCGAGAAACATTAACAATCATCGCAGTCCCTACAGAATAAACACAGAAATTGAAATCGAAACGTGATGTTTGTTAAACTTTTTTCCTTTTGATTTGTTCCAGTCCCAACTACAATCGAAATCCGAAAGCAAAGGAAAAGAAATAACAAAGAAACTCGTGCAGTTCATCTCTTTGAATTGCGTCTCATTTCAAATACAGACTTGTATTGTAAATACAGACTTGACTTGTATTGTAGAAGTAGGTTTCGAGAATCATTTTATTTAGTTCTTCATTAAATATTAAAAATGATGTAGAGGTAATAGGATAGTTGAACGTAACCCATTCATCATAATTTATCAGGGTGCCATTGAAATGCCATTAGGACGAATTCGGTCAGTAATGTTTATTCAAAGAGCACTTCGATCGTAGCTAATGAAAGGACGCGACTGGTTGCGTGACACGCCGAGTTATCGATTTTGTCGCCATATAGTTGTGCACTTTGTTAACTGCAAGTTAAAATTCTGACCAAACAATATTCATGTATCAAATTTAATTCAATAATGTAAATAAATAGATACAATTTCAAACAACCATAAAAAAACGAAGAAAAATAACATTACATAAAAGTAATTACATGAAATCCACGAAGAAAAAGGCCGAAATAAAATTGGAACGACATAAATCGTATTACGGTAGATATAAAGGTATAGTTAGTCCACGAAAAGCAATAGTTGAGAAGTAATAAGGCGACGGCACGACAGCGCGAGATGAGAGGCCACTACGTGATAAGAATGGGGATCGACGGAAAATATTCCAGCAAATACAGATAATCCCTTACGGTAAGGCTGAGACACGGTTTACAGTGTAGACGGTGCTACAGAGGAATTCTCGAAGACTATTAATTTAAAATGTTTGAGATCTTCGTTTTCTATTAAGTATTGATTTTATGTATTGATTTGATATATTGATGATACAAACAATTTTGTTCCAGGTCCAATAGTGGAGAATCAAATTCAAAATACAAAGCTAATAACCCTAAATTAAAATATTCAAATAAAAATTGTAGAACAGAATCTAAGAACTGAAGTTTTTAACACACTTAGTAAAGAAAAATCAATATTGAATAAAAAATTACAAAAACGGATTAATGTTGCTGTCCAATAAATCAAAGAAGAATCGAGCAAAGGTGCATCCTGATCACGTTTAGAAAAGTTGGACGATGCAGTGGAAACCTTACGTCACAAGATACGAGGTCAGCTCCTGGCTAATGCGGTTGAAACTGACATAATGCGGATTTACGCAAGTGGTAATAATTCTAAGCGTAACAAAAACGACTGGAGAATTCTTCTGAAATGACAAACACTCCATAAAGTGTCATACAGCAAAACCAAAAATATCTCCGAAAGATCTATTGGTATCAAATGAGCTGGATAAAAAAAAACCCGAAACATTAGAAACAAAAGCAACATTTCGAAGTAGAAAAACACAATGTCATGAAATGGATGTAAAAAAATAAATCAACATTAATATTTAAAGTTAAATTACAACTGAAAGGGCGGCCCCCTCTGGCGCCACACGATACGACATGAAAACTTATAACTTATTAAACATACCTTTTAAAGTCGAGGGGAATTCAGTGTCTGCTATAAAATCCTTTGGGATTAAGGCCACTGTTAAATGTTATTGAAGTCTTGGAAAATAAACCTTGTGTATTCAGATTACTCTAGATAATTCTCTGGAGGCTCGACCACTTCACATTCTATTCTCTTTAGTGTGAAGCCAGCTCGGGCTGTAATTAAAATATGCTGTCCTATTTTAAGCCTTTGCATATTCAATGTGATAGCGCATTCTCCGACTCGCCGGTTATTATTTAAAGTTCCAGCAAAAACTGGAATAAGATTTTACTCGACATTTTAATAATTAATAAACATACATTATTTCAATGAGAATTTTCACGAATTCCATCTGAACAAATCTTG
Source organism: Colias eurytheme (assembly GCF_061535395.1). Classification (NCBI taxonomy): domain Eukaryota; kingdom Metazoa; phylum Arthropoda; class Insecta; order Lepidoptera; family Pieridae; genus Colias; species Colias eurytheme. The sequence goes on along the minus strand of NC_142981.1, from coordinate 12,399,764 downwards.
GTTTGGAGATACTATTATATGGATACACATGTACATTGTACGAACAATGACATTCAAATCAATCATATTTTAAAATACCGTATTACAAAACATGTACTCAAAACTAATAGAGAATTTCGAATTTTAAACGGTGTCGTGAACAGAAAATGGGAAAAGTACGTGTAAGTTCGTAGGTCACGCAAAGCTTCCAACCGCAATGCATCACGGTGACATCGTCGATCAACTCAAGTTCAAGACAGTTAAACATGTTCCAATATTTATACATATATATTTAAAATTCATTAAAGAGGATTGTCATGATTGGGTACAAATAATATCAAGTGATTTGTTGTAATTAAGACCAGAGGAATATAACACGAGGGTGACAAAAGATCGAGCTGATAAAGGGGATCCACAAACCCGTATCACATTAACCAAATATCAGAAGGGTGCTAAACTTGTTGAGCCAATTAAACTCAACTCTAATAATGTCACCCTAAACAATTATGTCATCTCTGCTCCCCAATACATGTTAATGAAGGGTATGTTAACAATTTAAATACAAACATTGTTATATGCAAATGACTAAATCACCAATTGTGATGTGGCAGTCAATTAAGATTTACTAATTTGCGACGAAACCCTCGACGACTGAAATACTAAAGAGCTCATGAAAAAGAGCAATCATTATGTGCGACTTGCGTGCGTAGAATTAATAAAGTTTATAATATGTGAGGACAACATCGTTTTCAGCTATTCTAACAAAGTGGGGGCGTAAAGAACGAAATAATGTAATCAGGAAAATAATTGAATGAACAGAAAAGGTCGACATGTCCTTGCTTACACTTTAAAAGATTTTAGATAAAGATCGTAAGAAGAAAGTATTATATGCTAGCCGCTAGGGTATCTTGAATCTAGACCTACGTAATAGGTAATTCACAAAATGGTGGATGTTCCAGCCTACGGAACAAAATGGTTGACATTATGCAGTAATGTTAAATCAATATACAGCACCGGCACAGCTGGCACCAGTAATATACGGCGAGGTTTGAAAGAGCAGACGAAATCACAGATTAAAGAAATGAACGTACAAAAAACTGCGAATTACGTTTACTACTTGTATATATATATCATTTATTATTGTAAAACGTTAAGTTCAGAACTATTAATGTAAGAACGCCGGTAGTATCGACTAGAATTTTTCTTTACAGCCTCACCCCACGTGGACGAGATACCGGTGTGGACGTTCTTCGTTTGGCTTCGCCGGCCGGCTTTTGCGCTACAATATTTTCGTTTACCTGGTTACTCTCAAGTATGTTAAATTTTCAGATTTCTTGAAAATGAAGATTATGTATAACCTAACGCAGACAGAATTAATAATTCCATTTTATCCACTAGAAAAGAATCAAACATACTTCTCAAGAAATTGTTATCGCAACAAAAATGACATGGAATTGGTAATTTTTCGTTAGGATGACTACGATATTACCTCATGATATTTACGTCCACAGACAGAATTTTCATATCATCTCTGAAACAAGAAACGTATTATAATTCATATAAAGCACATGAGTAAGGCAAGACAATGGGCGTTTGTCACCGGTGAGCGTGCCGGTAATGCCGGTAATACAAAAATCCAATATCCCAACGGCAGCAAATCCAACCTGCTGGGAGTACAGGCGCTCTGCATGAGTGGCAGAAGCACTGCATCACCGAGTCACGAACGAGTCCTATCAGCATGGTGGCGGCTAGAAATTAACTATCTAATACGTGACGGAGTCGCGTCGCGAAACAAGCGGACTGCGCGACTCTCGCCCGGAAACTGAACGAGTCGGGGGGAGGGCGACCGGTCGATAGCTGCGCCCCGCACTACCCTCCCCTACCCTGCAGACCCTCCGGCCACCCCTTGCGCTACCGTCCCTAACTTGATAACCCGTACAAGAAAATAAGCCCACCAAATGGAAAAATAATGTTTCCCCTTCCTATTCGCCGCGACAAGTTTATCCCAAGGTAACCCAATAAAGCTTGCTACGTAATAATATTTATATTTAAATAGATCCAATGCAGTTATAATGGTAACCAGTTGTGTGATATGAAAATTAGTTAAATGAGATTTCTGTACTATAACGATTTTACAGAATACAAGTAGACAGTCACACCTAGCAACTGCAAGGTCTAAGGTGGGCAAAGACGAGCTAATTTAAGAGCCGCCCAGACTAGCGCGGGTCTCGGTGGGCTTCTCTCGCTCATAAAAACGGGCGGGCGGGTGTTAGTACGGCGAGGGCGCGAGGAGGGTATGCGGCGGTTCCGCCGCCGTCTCGGCGCCGCCACCCGCAGCCAATTAACAGCCGGCAACGCCACGCTGAATTTGTTTCGCCACTCGAATTGCTTCCGATTGATTTCCCGTACTTCGAATCCGGTGATGATGAATTGAACAGCTCTTGACACTTAAGATTACGCCTCCTTGACGCAACGAATCGATAGCCCTCGAAGGTCAAGTCGAAAATAGCGCAACATTTAGCAACGGTAAATTTTTCAAACGATCAGGTAGATAACGGGCTGCAGCAATGGTAACCTCGTGCACCGGTGACGGCGGTGGTGCGGCGATCGATGCGGGCAACAACCCCGAGACTCGATCCCCCTGCAGTAATAACTGGGAATTCCAGGAGTGAGCTGTGCTCGGCCGGTGCAAGCAAATAACATGGAAAGACCGTACGAGGCGTCTTTCTTCTGTTCTATTAACGCATGCAAATATTATGAGAAATACAGTTGTATATTACGGTTCAAGTTTAGCAAAAATCACCACTGTAACACAAACTCAAAGGAACTCCATCAAAAGATCATGAATTACAAGATAACACCGGATGCCGTCTGCACTCCATAGATCATATCGCCGCTGTGATAAATCACTTTCCTCAATAAAACTTTCCCCTCAACCACAAATAAAATCTCTACGCGACATTATGTCGACAAATGACACCGCAATTTAAATAATATTATATCCTTATTTGTTAAGCTGAATAGCATAATGTAAACATCCCCTTTGAACTTGCAAGGCTTTAGAGGACAGCTTGGCGCCCTGTGTGGACCTCGGTCAAAGGTGTAAATGTTTTAACACAATATCTATTTAAGCGTTTCTTTTAACTTGGACAGCTTAAATTCGACTTTTGCAGTCTTTACACTTTTTTAACATTTTTTTAAAAGTACTTAGTTAACGCGCTTAGTTCTTATAATAAATACATAGCATACGAAATTTATTAAAATCTTATTAAATAAAAAAATACTGCCTAAATTGGTCAAAATATGAGTGCGTAAAGTCTCGTGCGGAGCGATATGGGGAATTCGATCAAATTCAGGTTATTATTTTTTTTCAGGTTATTTATTTTTAAACACTTAATGCATTAAGCGATCATATTCTTAAACATTTAAAGTAGTAAAATGATGTTAAATATCACAACTTTTTATACTATTTTCAGTAAAGTACCCACAATGGAACTTTTAATTTTGCCAATGATAAAATGCAAGCTTAAAATAACACATAGCAAAACACCAATTAGTGCAGTGCAATAGTACCTACCTATAAATACGACAGGATTTTGAGACTTGCCTCATCCTCGACAAGACTGCACTTTGAGATTGTTTCAGGGTTGCCACAAAATACTTTGACAACTTCTGATTACACTATGCATTTGGGTTTTAAGATTAAATCCATACAAGTTGGAGTATGAACATTGTAAGCGGCCTTACATAATTTATGTAATTCATTATTATTCTTACATGTTTACTTTTCATATTGACAGGTTCAGCTTACATTAATTTATTTGATCGGGCTTATCAATCCAGGCTTAACGATTGCATTCCATTTTCCAACATTTAAACGGGAATGACATTAATCACATATGGCAGGGTACTATAAGCGATAAAACGTCTAAGACAGTCATTTCCCATGACCGGTGCTGCAACAAGTTGGGTCACGTGCGAGGAACATAAACCGGCGCGCGTCCTGCCACGGCACTTGTATCGATTTTGTACATCAGATACCGCTGTTTGGCAAAACCGTAATAGCGTAATGGTATATGTAGAACCAAAGGGTAATTAAAGTATCGATTGTTGATCTTCCACCAGGTTAAGGGTTAAAGCTTTTGAATTGTGCTGCATCTATTGTAAAGATTTCTACTCCTTTGTTGTTGGCTGTTTACGATCACTAGTTCAGCGTAAACGTAATTTAATACAGTTGAATTTAAATCTGCTTTGGTAAACGTTCAATTAAGGTGTCTAAAATTAAGGGGACCACATAAGAAAACACAAAAAAACACTAATTAAAATATATTTCTTTACGCAGTGTTTTCTAGGTTCACCCTAATTGTGACATCTCATCACGCACAGGTCCTAAGAGCTGAAGAGGCTGTTTATTTCCTTGTAATCTGTAAATGTGAGCACGGTACGATCCCCCACGCGATAAGAAGTGTTTACAGTAAAATACCTCAGGCTATGGGGTTGAAAGGGTACCATGTAAAATAACAGACCTATTGAATAAAATACTTTGTTACATTTTATTCTCTTGTTTTCATACGTTTTCCTGTACGGTTGTATGGGTGTGTATGGAATACATGTGACTGTGCTTTTAAATGGATACTTGAATTAATGTAGGTAGGTACATATTGAAATGAAAACCAATTACTAAAATTTGTCTATTGAAAAAGACATGGTTAAACATGTGTTTTTACATAATTTTGAGTTGGATGACCGAAAATAAATTAATCACCTTGAACTCCCTTAAACCTTTCAAACAATACAAAGCCTTTACAAAGCATTGGACTAAGCCAAACGGAAAAAATATAATAGTCTTAAAATTGAATTTTGACGAGCAAATTTAACTTAGAACAACAAAGTTCACTGACTCCTCACAATTGTGAGTAGGGAATTAACCTTCAAAAAAGCTCTGGATATGATGAAATGAAATGAAATGAAATGAAATGATGAAATGATTACTTCGATTATGTGTAATGTTAGTAGACATGTAGACTCACTATTTTCCAGGTAAGTAAAAAAATATTGCAAAACAAAGTCTAATATTGATTTAGATTTTAGACTATTTTTAAAACTTATCTTTGTTTAAGAAATGGTATCGAATACGCATTTATAACAAACTAGCTTTCCGCCCGCGGCTTCGCCCGCGTTTTCAAAGAAAAACCCGTTCCCGTAGGATTTCCGGGATAAAACCTATCCTATGTCCTTTCTCGGGTATCAAAATATCTCTATACCAAATTTCATGCAAATTGGTTCAGTTGCTAAGGCGTGATTGAGTAACAGACAGACAGACAGAGTTACTTTCGCATTTATAATATTCATCGAGTACAGACAAAAATGCTCATAAAATAAATACTGGGCCTATCCGAAAAAAAATTTTATGGGACCAATTCGACACCATCCCGCATCGAACAAAAAAAGAATCACGTAAATCGGTTCAGAAACCTCGGAGTAATCGGTGTACATACATAAAAAAAATATACCGGCCAAATTGATAACCTCCTTTTTTTGAAGTCGGAGTCTAATCGCACGGAGAGCTTAATTTTCACAAAAAGCTCTAATCGCACGGAAAGCTTAATTTTCATAAAAAGCTCTAATCGCACGGAAAGCTTAATATTCACAAAAAGCTCTATTCGCACGGAAAGCTTAATTTTCACAAAAAAGCTCTAATCGCACGGAAAGCTTAATTTTCACAAAAAGCTCTATTCACACGGAAAGCTAAATTTTCACAAAAAAGCTCTAATCACACGGAGAGCTTAATTTTCACAAAAAAATCTCATCGCACGGAGAGCTTAATTTTCATTAAAGGCTCTAATCGCACGAAAAGCTTAATTTTCACAAAAAGCTCTTATCGCACGGAGAGCTTAATTTTCACAAAAAGCTCTAATCGCACGGAAAGCTAAATTTTCACAAAAAAGCTCTAATCGGACGGAGAGCTTAATGTTCACAAAAAGCTCTATTCGCACGGAAAGCTACATTTTCACAAAAAAGCTCTAATCGCACGGAGCTTAGTTTTGACAAAAAGCTCTCATCGCACGGAGCTTAATTTTCACAAAAAGCTCTGTTCGCACGGAAAGCTTAATTTTCACAAAAAAGCTCTAATCGCACGGAAAGCTTAATTTTCACAAAAAGCTCTATTCGCACGGAAAGCTAAATTTTCACAAAAAAGCTCTAATCACACGGAGAGCTTAATTTTCACAAAAAAATCTCATCGCACGGAGAGCTTAATTTTCATTAAAGGCTCTAATCGCACGGAAAGCTTAATTTTCACAAAAAGCTCTTATCGCACGGAGAGCTTAATTTTCATAAAAAGCTCTAATCGCACGGAAAGCTTAATATTCACAAAAAGCTCTATTCGCACGGAAAGCTTAATTTTCACAAAAAAGCTCTAATCGCACGGAAAGCTAAATTTTCACAAAAAAGCTCTAATCACACGGAGAGCTTAATTTTCACAAAAAAATCTCATCGCACGGAGAGCTTAATTTTCATTAAAGGCTCTAATCGCACGGAAAGCTTAATTTTCACAAAAAGCTCTTATCGCACGGAGAGCTTAATTTTCACAAAAAGCTCTAATCGCACGGAGAGCTTAATTTTCACAAAAAGCTCTGTTCGCACGGAAAGCTAAATTTTCACAAAAAAGCTCTAATCACACGGAGAGCTTAATTTTCACAAAAAAATCTCATCGCACGGAGAGCTTAATTTTCATTAAAGGCTCTAATCGCACGGAAAGCTTAATTTTCACAAAAAGCTCTTATCGCACGGAGAGCTTAATTTTCACAAAAAGCTCTAATCGCACGGAGAGCTTAATTTTCACAAAAAGCTCTGTTCGCACGGAAAGCTAAATTTTCACAAAAAAGCTCTAATCGGACGGAGAGCTTAATGTTCACAAAAAACTCTCATCGCACGGAGAGCTCAATTTTCACAAAAAGTTCTAATCGCACGGAAAGCTTAATTTTCACAAAAAGCTCTAATCGCACGGAAAGCTTAATTTTCACAAAAAGCTCTATTCGCACGGAAAGCTAAATTTTCACAAAAAGCTCTCATCGCTCGGAGAGCTTAATTTTCACAAAAAGCTCTCATCGCACGGAGAGCTTAATTTTCATAAAAAGCTCTAATCGCACGGAAAGCTTAATATTCACTAATAAAAATAACTGCATTAAAAACAACCGACTTCAAAAATGGAAAAGAAAGAAATAAAAAAGATTTGATATTATTAATTACTACTAATAGAAATTACACGCGAGACTGGGTTAAATATTAGTTTAAAATGTAATTAGAATGTACTGCGATTCTACACAGCTACCTAATTGATTAACAAATCGCAGCAAGTCAACGACTATTAGCAAAGTGAAGGTAGTTGGGTCAAACGTCGTATAAACAACGTCCGAGCCCCTAGGCACGATCCGTACGATTGCGCCACGAGTCAAAGGAAAGCGGCAATTTATAGTATTCGAAAGCTAAGCATGTTCTGACAGGTGACAGTGACAGCTATATTGACAACTATTCATCCACAAAAATATTAAATCAAAAGTTACGTCTAACACTACATATTATTTATCTACTTAATACTAATTACTAAGTAGTTAATGTTCGGCACCGACTCCAACCTATTTAATAAATAGCACATCCATACTTAATATTATTAATGCGAAAGTAACTCTGTCTGTCTGTCTGTTACTCAATCACGCCTAAACTACTGAACCTATTTGCATGAAATTTGGTATAGAGATATTTTGATACCCGAGAAAGGACATAGGCCACTTTTTATTGCGAAATATGTACCACGGGCGAAGCCGGGGCGGACCGCTAGTAATTTTATATTACATATTACAAAACTAGGGAATAGCTATTTCGAAGACTTATTACACCATTGTTAAATAAATATTTGTAAAGTCAACGGGAAGGAAAAGCAAATTACTTGTTAGTGGTAAGTGATGAAAAAGAACGGTTTCTTGGTCCTCTTTGACAGACAAAAACCATTAGCTAGCATCTATGACTGAAGTCTAAAACCATTAGACGGTTAAATTACTAATTCATTCGTTTTGGCACGCCATTCATACGCACGGAAATCCGCTGGCAAAGCAACTTAAACAAAAAACAACGCAAATTGTCAGGACATATGAATCATTGTGATAAATTAACAGCCTCCACACTTGGCATGGCTGCAAATATAACTAAGATGGGAACAAACCATTTCTAACCCTATTCTGAAGGTAAAAGGAATCATTTCACAGTGATAGCTTAAATTGACTAGTTCCTAGATTTCAAAGTTCCAACGGCAGTTTACAATAACTCAGTTTGGAAACGCATTTTAAATTAAAAACTATTAAGTGTTGTTTACAATTTTAGCGTGAAACCTAAAAGCAAAGTTTAAATCAATATTTGCAGTTTTCAGCGGTATAATCGACCACTTAAATCTTGAGCACCGTTGTAAATGGCAAGACAAAGTTCTAACAGAAAATATCTGATAGTTAATACAGAATCTCAATACTTGAATAAAATCTCGGATAAGAGAGACCTGACAGAATTGTAAAGGTGTTAATTAGTTCGCCTGTCGAATATCAATGGCGAAATCTCTTCTGCTTTATGAAATATTCATCTTGTTTAGGGTGATCAAAAATAAATTTCATATGCGATGCTTTTTATGCCAAAAAATATTGAGATGTTTTTCAAAAAAAATTAATAAATCATCTTTTTCTTACATTATAATTTTACAGACTTAAGTTTTGATGTTGCGTGTTCTAAATAAGATCGTCCTTCTTCAATTAAAAAAGGACAAGCCAATGTCTTGTTTATTCCATAAATTTGTCTGACCTGCCAACCTATCTCCCAACCTAGTAATTTAGAGAGACTATACGCAAAAATATCTATGCGATAGGTACACAGCGACCCCAACATTTAAAAAGATTTACTGGCCAAGTTTATATCGACAAATTGTCTCAATACAACTTTAGCTTAGTCTACTTTCATAGGGGATGGTTTAATGTGATTACGCATTCCCCGGACAAAAGGATGACGAGATGTAATCAAGTAACTTTCAATGTTTGCGACTTGTCCGATCGCAACAGATTGCTCCGCCATGTTCTTGCCAAAATTCCTAGCATCTGGGTCGCTATAACTTTTCTCTTACATTTTCTTGACTGATTACATTATAATATAATTAAAATACTTAATACTAGTTTGGCGTTATTACATTTTATATTAAAGAGTGAGCACGTCTCGTTTTTGCGTAACTTATATAAGCATTTATTTTTCCATTCTTCTGCCTATTTCTCTGAATACATGATGATTTATGATCTTCTGTAAGTTCCATATTATAGATGTACCTTAAGATAATTTAAGATAGTGTACGATACCACACTATTGGCATATATAGACATAAATCTAAATGACAAAATTGCAGGATAAGGCCAATAATCATAGGATAAGCATTTAGTATACATTAGGGACTTTTATTCCAATGCAAATACCTTACTCGCAATGAATACCAAATTTTAGATCCTGTAGTAATTTGGAGATGTGAAGCGCTCTTGGACTACTTAATTTTTTCGGTATGACATTTTTTCTTTTAGATTTATATTTCAATGTGATGTGTCTATCAAAGGAAATACCTATCTTTCAAAGTAAAGTTAAGCCAAGTAAAAAAGTCCTCAAACATATTTATTAGATCTGCTATAACTAGTTACGTACATATTATTTATCTTAATTTATTACAATAGTTTTAATGTATACTTCTATTGTTTAAATTTTTAATTGTTCAGAGCAATAATGCATAAATAAATAAAGCAATTAAGCGCGAAGAAAAATGATGGTCCGAACGCTGATACCGGATGCGTTAAGATACTGTAATATAAAATATAACAGTATCTTAAGATAAAATATTATAGTATCTTCACCGTGTGTGACGCGCTTTAAGGTCCCATTCATATTTTTTACAATTCATCACTATTGTTCAATCTGTCAACCCTCAAAGACGGAAATTAGATAATCTTCTGATTCTAAGCCAAAATATAAACATACAAATCAAGTGAAGCCAATACACAGTATAAATCCGATATCCTCAATATCAGGGGCCGAGGGTGATATTATAATGTCCCTCGCTTTGTATAACAACAATCTTTATTATCCTCTCATTCCCTCCTGATTCGCTTCATTGGATTTGATGGACTCTGCAAATTACTCTGTGCGATTTATTTTATGTATTCCTTCATATATCATTACCTCGAATTATTCTTGGAACATTTGGAGATTGTTACGTCCGAAGTGATTTATAAATATCGGAATTTATCGGACAATGTTGTCTGAACTAAGTTACGTTATATTGATACGTTGATAAAAATATCTCTTTGTCAATATAAGTAGTACAAGAGAAATGCCCAGTATTTTCTCATATTAAGTTACGACACAAAGCGAGCATTTTCGCAATCGAATGAAAGAAAGTTATTAAATAAAGGTTATTTCCATTAAAAACATATTCCTATTAAAAGATTTTTATACACTACGTTTTATGTTCCATAAATGTGACACACATTACAGACCTAGTACGGTTTTCTGTTGACCGTTCAGATTTTTATTGTTCGATATCACGAAGAGCTGCGTATTCATTTCTACCCTCGGTCTCAGGAAGCTCGTGCTGAGAGGGACATATCCTTTACTATGTTAAGTACGGATGCATATAAGTAGTGCAGGCACTTCAGCTTTAATCTTAGCTTACATCTAATCCTCCGATGCTCAAACTACCATCTTCCTACAAATACATGTCTATAAAGGTGTACAGTCTGTCTTTAGTGACCAGGTACTTCAAATCTTTATTCGGTATAAGTACATTTTTATAGATCCCATTAAAAGGTTATTTCAGAATATAAAATAACTCTAAATGCAAGTCGTAATTCAGTACCAAATCCCTCATGTTACTAGAATAAATTCTGGCAGGACATGTTTTATTCTAAACTTATTTTTGAGGCAGACGTCCGACAAATGTTTTACATTTTATATTCAACGAATACCATGTGCCACGTGCGAAACAATGTTTCTTTGCATAATATTTTCACAAAGAAAGGCTGGCAATATTGTCACAAATATTTTTCATTATCAAAAGGTATGAGAGAATACGTTTTACATATATACCTACTGAATTTATAAAACGAACCTGGTATACTTTCTTAAATTGTTATTCTACTTTATAAGGGTTTGTAGAGTTGATTAAAATGAAATTTACAGATTTGCTTCCATCTAAATATACATATTATATGCAAAGATGTAAACCACATTTTCGCAACCTATTACAATATCACGAGGTGTTTTATGTTTTATTTATAGAGAATATAAATTATGAGTCAATTAATGCCGTAGGTAGCTATCATTCAATAGAGTTATCCTAGTGGGTAAGTTTAGTAAAATTCCTAACCAAGTCAAATCAAATTACAACATCAAGACTACTTATTCTTACATTTTCAGCTCCTATACGCACTAGACTTAAATAAAAGAAAGTTTCACATGCGTGGCTACGTAGGCGTCTGGCCTTGATCGATCCACGCGTGTCACTCTGCCTCAGCCAGCCCTCTTTGCGATTGAGCACTTCGTGTCTGGTCGACCCTTCGCTTATAACCGCATTATGTTTACTTTGATATATTATGTGGGATTAAAGGTTCAAAAGTAATAATAGTGCGTAATACAGATTTGCTATAAGTACTGAAGATTAGAAAGTGGGATACATTTTCAATTATGCGTCAAATTGTCATGAAATATTCGTTAGTTAAAATCTGGGTTAGACGTGAACTGGATGCTCTATATGGAATTCCGAATTATGCAAGAACTACAAGTTCTTACCTACTTCTACAAATGAATTTGAGTCATAATTAGTTATTAGAGAACCCAGGACAAAATTGATCAATATGTTTTAATCGATAGGCAAAGACCTGTCTTAGATATCGGAAGGATATTGAACGTTTGAAAAAAAATCAGGGTTTATAGGATTATAATTATCGACGTGGAAAATATTAATGCGGATTGGAAAGTAAATAGAGGGACAAGGGATGATAAAACGAAACAAATAGAGGGAGAGTCGCTTGCTGTGACAACAATTTTGTGTTTAAACATTTACATACGAAATTTAATCACATTAAATAACCGAGATTGTAATAATAAACATATGGTCTAGTAATTTCTTATCCTAGTAATTTAGGGTTGTAGAAATATATCATCTTGAAAGTACTGAAGCGATGGTAATCGAGATAAAACAAATGGAACAGAGTCTTTGTGTCACAAGTAATCGACATATGACGTAAGATCTTTCTACAATCTAGAAAACTAGAGCAACCGAAGAATATGTGTTTTGCAGAAAATATTATACTGTACAAGATTAATTTTAAAGAAAAAGCGCAGCCAGTTGTTGAAATTCATATAAAAATAGACTTGCATAATTCAATATCCAAAAATTAATATGAAAAATATACGTAAAATAAATCCATGTAGGCTGAAAATGTTGACTACGAAATCCAAAATAAATATAGCATAAAAATAATAACTAGAGCGTAACGAGGACGAGCGTGCATAAAAAAATAAACTACAATGAAGAGTCAACGTCCTGAAACCATCATATTGTCTAGTATACCGGTATACTATCGAGATCAAATGTACTGAAAAAAATCTTAATACTGTTGCAGGATTATAGAAAATTACAATTACAATAGGTTGCATGCAGCAATATAATCCTACTAATATTATAAATGCGAAAGTAACTCTGTCTGTCTGTCTGTAACGCTTTCCCGCTTAAACCTCTCAACCGATTTTGATGAAATTTGGCACAGACAATCTTTACCTGAGAAAGAAATAGGCTACCTTTTATTGCGAAATATGTACCACGGGCGAAGCCGGAGCGGACCGCTAGTAATTAATAACAAAGAAATTCAAACGGTACCTATTCGCTGAGATCGCATTGAATTATAGCTTTAGTTAGAACTTTGTTGAGAGTTCGAATGAATATTTTTTTGTATTGTGAATGAAAATAATTATTTAGATGACCAGAAATGTAAATTAAAAAGTATGGATGTTATAATGGATTTCTGGGTATGCTAAAAATCTAAAATGGATAATTCCTGTATTCTATCTAATTCTGAAGTCAATAAATAATATTGTCTCAATAATTGGTTGAGGAAATTGATCACACAGGTGTATGAATACATCTGCCACCCGGTGCTCGAACTCAAACAGAGTACCTACATTATTTGAAGGAGATAATATGATGATTGTAAATCATCAAATATGAGAAGATAGGTTTTATTTTTGTTGTTGTGATAGCACAATTCAATCTATATAATATTATACTAGCGGTCCGCCCCGGCTTCGCCCGTGGTACATATTTTCGTTTTCTCTACATAAAAACCATCCTCGTACTTCAAGGAATATAATAAAAAAAAATTATCGAAATCGGTTCAGCCGTGCTCGAGTTATGCGCTTACCAACACATTTTGCGATTCATTTTTATATATAAGATTTACAAATATAAAGAATAGAAGAATATTCCTGAATATTGTATAACACCTTTAAATTACCATTATATACATGTATTTGATTTTATTTGCGGTGTGAATTTGATCTGTCTTTCGCTCCGTTTAGCGAAGCCTCAAACCGCTAAGCTACTCCGACCCCGAAAATCAGAATTAAGAATATAGTTTTATAACCAGCTTACTGTTGTTCATAATTTTCGTCTTAAATATAAACTCAGACCCGAAAATAGAAGTGTTTATGTAATGGAAATTCATTTTCTGAGCCAGAACAAAGAAATAATTGAATTTAAGTGAAAAGTTAGAGATGAAAACAGAAAACCAATATTCCACTCCCAATGCTATTTTCCATAAACTAATCAAGTTTCATTTATAATTTGATTTTTTTTTTTTGGACAAAGCATAGCATCGTTTATTTGAAACTGAAACTTATCTAGACCGAACTTATATATTCCCCACAATAACCATATTGTGGAAGTTATTGAAAATCGATATGATTATTGGAAGATTTTGTGACACTAACGAAAAAGAAACCTGTTTGTCTTTCTTTATTACCAACGTGTGTAGAGAATGTGTCTGCTCCTATTATACCAATCGAAGCATCCGATATAGGATATTTTGTTTCAGAAACTTTTAATTGCCAGTCTAAGCAACATTAAATTAGAACACATCAAAGAGTAGTTTATACGTATCTACATCCATACTAATACATATTATATATGCGAAAGTAACTCTGTCTGTCTGTCTGTTACTCAATCACGCCTTAACTACTGAACCAATTTGCATGAAATTTGGTATAGAGATATTTTGATACCCGAGAAAGGACATAGATAGGTTTTATCCCGGAAATCCTACGGGAACGGGTTTTTCTTTGAAAACGCGGGCGAAGCCGCGGGCGGAAAGCTAGTATAATATAATTTAATCTATGTTTAAAACCTTATGCACCAGATCACTAAAACCTTCGGTAAAGGGAAATTTTCAGTCTGCACCACAGATAAACTAGAAAGCGGTAGGGTTTTAACGACTTATTTCAGGTTGTACATAAAAACTTAACTACTTTAAAGTTTCAGCGTATAAAAGTCCCGACCAGCGAAATGTAGCTTTTATAATGAAAAACTAGATTTACTTGCACTACTTGGAATCAGAGAGTGGTTGGGAGTATTCGGCACTTAAAATGCATACAACAAATTCTAGAACCAAAAGAAATATATCGAGATCGATAGAACTTTACGTGAAGTGTGAATTGAATATATTGCACTTGACACAATAGAACAGTCTCAGAAGACACTTTACATAAGGTGCACATAGTACATGAAAATTTCCACCCGCATATCTATGAAACTGTATAGGATCACATAAGAAAAATGTACAGCATTTACCTGGAGGTAGAGCTTCATCGTCCGGGCCATCCCAAATGATGGAGGTCACATCATTACTAACCTTTATAATTGGGTTTTTTGGGAAGCAGGGCATTATTAGACCTAACTTTAGGCTCGATACGCACCAACTGAGTACTTTCTAACTCCGGTCGATAGCAAATTGGATCAGATCAGGGTCGGAAGCCAAAAACCACAATACGAAGTGTTAGTTAACGAAATATGAGAATGAAACCTTATAAAGGTGAATTGCTAACTTTCCGCAGTAGTTGAAATAAAGTTTATTACGTGCTGGTGTCATCTTCATTACAACCTACTTTTACTTTGTATGCTTTGTCATTTCGAAATACAAAAAAAGAAAGTATAACTATGGAGGATTATACATATTGAATGGATACGTCACCTTTTGGATATACTTTGATGAGATATAGCTTCTCATGTCCAGTAATAATCATAATAAAAAAGACTTATTAAAATTTTCTTAAGGCCATTAATTTCCGGCATAGACATTTCCTAGAAAGCTAAGGAAAAATACAATAAGTATTACGATATAAAATTCATATTCCATGGACAATGATTCCACTGTTTGCAGGGTTGGGTCGAGTCCAAAAACTTTAGCAATATTGAACTGGGAAACAGCAACTATTCAGCACAATAACTTTACCAAACGGCCGGACGAAAGTATTACATTTGCTACTTGCCAGGACTTCTATTTCTTCAAATTTGGCCTTTATAAATGCGACGAGAATTATGAGATAACCCGCTTCGTCTAATTTAGTGATGACGATATTGATATAAAAAACACGATAACGATGAGGATATTTTGGTATCAATTTAATAAATTACGTAGGTACTATTCATATAATGTAATGTAATGTTGAAATTTGTAACTGATAAAAACATAAAGGAGATGATTAATCCTTGTGAATCAATATATCAACGTATACCATCATGTGTGATTCACAGAAAGAATTGGCTTGGTACTTGAACACAGGTACACAGGTAGGTAGGTGGTTAATGTTTTGGATTCACAATCCCAGAACTTTTTTTTAAATATAACACAATGTCTTAAACAACACTATTTTATTATCCGTTTGCTAGTGCATTAACCTTTTGCAATGAGGAATCGTCCTGCCCACAATTAATCATCGGTTGACATTAACGACACCGATACCCCTTGTGACCGCTGGAATAATTTGCTTATATCTGGACACCTAGATACCCCTTGTGACCGCTGGAATAATTTGCTTATATCTGGACACCTAGGTTTATAATTTAAAATTCCCGCTTATAATTTAAAATTCAAATAATAACAGTCTAGACACTAGTCAGTTAGAGCTTTTGTTTATTCACTTTAATAAATAATATGTATAAACAGTAATCACCCACATAATTATTTTAATGGAAGCAAGTGCGCTAATTAGTCACGCAAATTCTACTCGACCGATAACGTTCATAAGATAGATATTGTATTACCTTATTGGATCTGCACTAATAATCATTTATTTTAACCGTATCATATTTACAAAGAAAGTGGACATTTTTTGTTTGTTTAGTTTCAATCTAGGTTGCTTCGTATAGCTAGACAAATAAAAACAAAACCACAACAATCTCTTTTCCATTTGTTCTAAAATAAATAGTTGCACCAGTTCAAAAAAGTGTTTCGCAAATCGAATGATTCAACTGATATACAGTGGTGGACGTTTAATTAGAAACACGTAACACGATGAAGTATTCATCAAATTTATTTAACATTTGTGTATTAACGTATTAGAGATTAAGGATTATTTCATATGTAATAGAACACCCGTTTATCTAGTTTTATAAGAAATTGCTTAATTTGAATCAAACATAAGCTTAAATTAATAAAATTAAACAACTTTAAGTGAAGTCTGATTTCCGACTATTTTCAGTCTGGACAACAAATTAGAAACAGCATGGTTTGAGTGTTCCAAAGTTAAAACCTGTTGAAATGCCGCCTATATTTTTTTCTTCTACAAATATTTGCACCGTTTTTTAAACATTGCAGTAAAAATGGGTAAAAGTAAGATTGGTGACCCATTAACAAGAAAAATAATTTTAAGTTTACATTTTGACAAAAACTAGAGTTACAGGAAAATTGCAAATCATTTGGAGTATTCGATAAAAATATATTCAATACTATAGTTTATTTAAAAGTTCTGATCAAGTGCTTAATCAAGAGAGTGCGCGTGCGTCAAGTGAGTGCGCAAGAAAAGCTCGACCATGAAAAACCACTGCTCGCGAGGATAGGCAAATGATTCTTTTGGCAAAGATGGTTCCATTTAAAAGTTTTTTTTTTTTTTTTAAATCATTTATTCAAGGCTTTTGAACGAATGTTCATGGCAGCCCCATTGTAACAATCAACTTACAAACTAAACACAAATTAATAAACATAATATATATCTAAATAACAATGAGAACGCCTAGGAGCCAGCGCTATACGTTGAAAGAAAATCTCCCACCATGCCATACACCAACCCTGCCTCCTCCGAGCAAGGGTTGGATAACGAGCTATAAAAAATTCCCATATTGGCCCGCGAAGCATCTAGCTTTTGAAATAATTCCACACGTTTCGTCTCATTCCGGACACATTCCACAAGCACATGATGCACGTCCTCGGTCTTTCCACAAATTATACACAAAGGAGACTCTATTTTACCCATCATATGTGCAAAAGCTCTTAATGGCATGTGCCCGGAACGCAATCTATGTGCCAACACAACAATATTGCGCGGTATATTTCCAACAAACCAAGGAGAACGATGAGGCTGACTTTGCATAATTTTGTACCAAATACCCTTTGTTTTTGAACGGACATCAAAATACTCGCGCCACTGCTCCAAACATAAAAATTTAAATTTAGGTAAAAGTTCATAGTGATTCGGAAGAATATAAATTTCCGAACCGTCACTGATTGCTGCCTTTGCCAAGCGATCAGCCTCCTCATTCCCTGCTAAGCCAATATGGGAAGGTATCCACTGCAGTTTTACATTTATATTATTTTCAATTGCCTTAATTAATTTACTTATAATATCGTATGCCATAGGATAGCCTCTAAAAGTCCCATTTAAACAGTGCAATAAATGTTGTATAGCGCTTTTACTATCACTAAGTATAACTACACTATCCTGTGCCTTATAATTATCTAGAATATGGGATAAAGCTGCTGATATAGCAAACAACTCCAAAGTCATGATACAAACAGGCGACGAATTTTTATAACAATCTTCTACTTTAGAAGTAACATCGATATAAGCACAACCGGAGGGCAGCCCGGTGCCCTTTGATCCATCCGTAAATATTTTAAAACAATGACTATACTTAATATTAATTTCACGAACAACTTCATTTTTTAAAACCAATGAATTATAATTTTTTTTTGAATCCCGTATACAATCCAAGTAATCACATATATATTCTTTAATATTTGCTCCAGGGACCCAATTTTTAAACCGAAACAATTCTAAAGTGTTAGAGGTAAAAAGCCTCTCATCTTTAATTTCTATGTAAGTTAACGCCAACAGTGGCTGCTTTTTTCTAGACCAATAATTATTTGTACAAAGAGCACCGAGCTTGTCCAAAAGACTAGTAGCGGGATTATTACAAAAAGATTTGGCTTTAAGACAATATTTGTAAGCCAAATATTTCCGACGTATAGCTAGCGGAGGTATACATATTTCACTCTCCATTACGTGCACTGGCGTGGATTTAATAAAGCCACCAATAATTCTTAACGCTTGATTTTGTATTTTATCAAGTTTAGAAACATGACATTGTGCACTGTTGTCGTATAAAAAGCTACCGAAATCAATTCTACTCCTAATGATACTTATATATAGCCTTCTTAAGTGCTTAGGATGAGCTCCCCAACCGCTACCAGCTAAGACTTTCAATATATTGATGAATTTTTGAGTTTTGCCGCAGATTTCATTTATGTGCCTACCCCAACGTAAAGAGCGATCCAGCCAAACACCCAAATATCTAATATTTTCATTATATTTTAAATCTAAATTATTGATTTTAAGAGTAATATTATGTTGTCTTCGTCCCCTGCTAAATAGGCAAAAATTTGTTTTATCTACCGATACCTGTAAACCTATATCATGAAGTAAGGATACTAAAATATTTAATGCATTTTGAATGTCCTGAACGCTATTATTAATAACGGGATTACTCGAATATATCACAAAATCATCAGCGTACTGACCTATTCCTACACTAATGGTTTTACTAATCTCAGCAGTAACCAAATTAAAAAGAAGAGGAGATATTGGATCGCCTTGGCACAAACCGTTAGACGCCCACCTAACCAAAAGATTACTACTACTACAGCTACTATTACTATTATCATTACAGTAATCAGAATTATTAATTAGTAGATGTCTCTCACTTAAAAACTCCCAAAAATAATTGCACATTTTATAACCCACATTTAAAAGGTCTAATTTTTTAATTACGGCTTCTGTAAGAACATTGTTATACGCCCCTTCTACATCGATGAAACAAGCTAACGTCGGTATATTTTTAGTAAGACCAATCTGAATTGACGAGACAAGGCAAGCTACTGAATCTAGACAAGAACGCGATTTTCTAAACCCTGTTGTATGAACAGACAAAATACTATTTCTTTCCACATACCATTCTAATCTTTTACCAATCATATTATGAAATATCTTACATATGCACGATATTAAGGAAATAGGCCTCAATTTGACTTCGCTATTTAAATTTGAATTTAACTTAGGTATAGGTACAATTTTAATATCCCTCCATTGTTTAGGAATATAGCCAGTATCGAATATATCGTTAAAAATTTTAAGCAGATGGCGTTTACCTATTTCCGGGAGATTAAATATCATAGAATAAGTAATACTATCATTTCCTGGGCACGTGTCTTTCTTTTTGAGACACACCTCTAACTCTTCTAAACTGAAAGATGATTCAAGTAAATTATTTACCGATGATAATTCTGGCTTACGTGCTTTGACAAAATCAGGAGCTAATTTACATAGTAACTCTTGTAAATCCCGAGTCGGAGCCCTAAATCGGGAATTCCGATTACCTTTGATCCATTTAACTTTATGCCACATATCTGATAACGTAGTATTTTCATTAATAGAATCGCAAAATTTCTGCCAGTCAATAGACCGAGCTTTTCTTAATTCAGATTTAAATAATTCATTTTTACTTTCCAATATTGTAAGATTATGTGGAGTTGGATTTCGTCGAAATATGCCTAAAGCTAATCTACGTTGGGCAACTAAATGAGAAAGAGATGGGTTCCAGTATGACTTAGGCTTGAATTTATTCTCAGGGTCAATGCTTACTTTTACAAATGGAATATGTTTGTCAGCAGCTTCATTTATAATTTCAACAAATCCATCGTAAGCAGCTTGAATACTCTCAGATTCTATACTATATTCTAGTAACGCGAGTTCGAGAGCCCTAGAAAAATCTGTCCAATTAGCTTTTTTAAAATTTCTCTTTTTAACAAAGTGGCCAACATCCTCAAAATTTACAAACTTTAATTATCATGTGGTCACTACCCAGATTTTCATTCATTACACCCCATGTAAAATTTGCAATAACGTCAGACGTAACAAATGTAATATCCGGAGAAGTCTCTTGTACAAGGTTATTAATTTAAAAGTTGAAATTCTATTATAAAATTAGTTTTTTCCAAAGATGAACCTCGCAATGTGTCGATGAAATCAATTTGCAGGCGGTAAGTCGAGGCAAAAATTTTTGGGAGAGACGCCAGGAAAGTGCAGGTTCTTACTAGGCAGTACAGCGACAACAACGATTTTCATTTACTAAGAAATATTGCTCGTGGACAGTCCGCCAGTGAAAAAGTTTTATTTTTGGACGAAACTAAAATTAATTTAATCAATTCTGATGGCAATTGCCATCTTTAAAGGCTCGTCGTTCAGTTAACCAGGCCTTAGATAATAAATAAACAGTTCAGGCTTCAGCATGGCGGAGGAAACATTATAGTATGGGCACTAATGGGGTTGTTTTTAGATTGTTATAATCTTTATAGACAACAACGGCTTTACAACGTCGTGGCTTAGATTGTATGAGATTTTAACACGTTTGCAAAAACATATTTCCTAATACAATTGGAACCTTTAAATGGATCCATCTTTGCGAAAAGAATTAATTGCCTATGCTCGCGAGCAGTGGTTTTTCATGGTCGAGCTTTTTTAGGCACTTGATCAGAAGTACCATGCTGTTTTAAATAAACTGTAGCATTGAATATCTTTTTATCGAACACTCTAAATGATTTGCAATTTTACTGTAACTCCAATTTTTGTCAAAATGTAAACTTTAAATTATTTTTCTTGTTAATGGGTCACAAA
This sequence comes from Colias eurytheme, assembly GCF_061535395.1. Taxonomy (NCBI): domain Eukaryota; kingdom Metazoa; phylum Arthropoda; class Insecta; order Lepidoptera; family Pieridae; genus Colias; species Colias eurytheme. The sequence continues at coordinate 12,378,494 of NC_142981.1, read as the reverse complement.
TCTTACTTTTACCCATTTATACTGCAAAGTAAATTAATTTTCAGAAACTTTTAGATGGTATGTTTAAAAAACGGTGCAAATATTTGTAGAAGATAAAAATATTGGCGGCATTTCAACAGGTTTTGACTTTGGAACACTCGAACCATGCTGTTTCTAATTTGTTGTCCAGACTGAAAATAGTCGGAAATCAGACTTCACTTAAAGTTGTTTAATTTTATTAATTTAAGCTAACGTTTGATTAAAATTAAGCAATTTCTTATAAAACTAGATAAACGGGTGTTCTATTTCATATGAAATAATGCTTAATCTCTAATACGTTAATACACAAATGTAAATAAATTTGATGACTACTTCATCTGTTACGTGTTTCTAATTAAACGTCCACCACTGTAAATTGGCCAATCATACTAATAGTCTTTGAAATAATCTGTGAATTACTTTGTTAACAAGCAATTATTGTTTTGTCAGTTAGTAATTATTAACGTATTATTAACGATTGGCGAACTTTGGTAATAATATAACATAGCGAACCGAAAATACCGTTTGTTGAAAATACGCAGACAAAAACAATACAAGAGTCAAGAAACCGGAGACACGCTTTTTGTTATGACTGTTTTGCGCAAACCGATCGATCTATTCTGATTCTTATATCGCATTTTGTTCTTAAATTCTTGTCTCTCAGGACAGCTTCATGCTTATTACTTATTTAAAAGAAAAATTGCAATATTGAAACGGGTAAAAAATGGTCAGACTGGCAAAATAATTGAAAAGTATTGGTTTGAATAACTAATCACTATTATATGTACCTACCTTTTTAAAAGTAATACGCATGTTCATCGCATGTTATAACTTTTTTCTTAATATTTTGCTGATAAACATGCAAACTTTTAAATAGTTAAATCAGCAACTGCGCAGTTCGATAATACAATATCTAATCTCAAAGGGAACCGGTCCACTATTTCATTAAGTCGGCCTCAGCAGTCGTAATCAAGTTAGTGAAACGGGAGGGTAGGAACAGACTACAGACAGCGCTACCATAACTATGTCCCTAGCGATTAACTTTAAGTTGTTAAGCGTTTTTGCATAATAGCTTCTAGGTCAGTTAAATAAGGAATAACATCCATATTTTGCGGTTGCAACCATAAACATGGAATACTCGACACATTTTAAGGCAGATGTGTTGAGCACCTTGTGAATAAACGCTGTCTGAATTTACATTGGAAAGCCTATCCAGACGTGCGCTATATCTCATAAAATTAACCGTAATTCTTGACATTATATCAAGCCGAGAAAACTATCACCTTTGGTAACAAAGTTGCTGTCCTTCATTACATTTTCGTCTCCCTGACGAAGGTGACAATTGCTTCTCTGATCCAGAAGTGTTTTAACGTTCGTAAAATACATTTGCTCATTAGTGCGGTGAAATTTTAACCTTCAACAGAAATATTAGTCAAAACGTTTTTAATTTCCCCGTTGCACGATTATAACACATTCCAGATTTTAATCAACTGATCGCGAATAGCTTTGCACCGTCACTTCGTTAGTGCGCCTTTCAGGGCCTCATTATAAATGCTCAAAGCAACTGAGGTGACAAGCTTTGCAGCACTAAATCCGCAGTTACATGAATTTATTCCAAGTACCATTTTTAACGGTCTAAATACGATTTCAGTTCTGAACTCGATAGACTTGGTCTTTGGCGTCTATCGGACAAATTATTCGAAAATTTTTGGAAAATAAGTGACAAAGCACATTAAACTGGAGCATAGATTTAAAGCAACACAAAGAGCATAAGGAAATTACTGTCCCACCGTTCTAGATAAATCAATAAACACTAGAAACATCGAATAACCTATTCTAATTAGACTCGACCCTTCTCCAAATATTTGACCTTACTTATCTTACAAACAAGTTAATCTCTTCAAAGTGTTCTTTTATCGTTTATTTATAAATTCAATTTAACAAATGTCCTTATTTTGAAATGAAACAGCCAACGATACTTAGTTACCGTCTCTTTCAGGGGTTCATTACGAATGCTCAAAGCTGGTTGCGACACACTGTCGTCTGTATTCTGAGCTGTATTTACGCATGATGCTAGTTTACTTTGGCCACAGAATAGACGTGAATCAAGTTGTGTTTGTGGCTAATGACGCTTTGACTCGTGCTAGTCACATACTTATTATTAATTTGATGCCTTATATTCTGACATAACATTCTCAAGATTAGGAGAACTATTTATAATCTGTAATATTTTTATATATACTAGTAAAATCCAACAATTTTGATAATAACTGTTTAAGAATAGTAGACGGAAAGGTCAGTAAGTATAGGTGCTCCTACATAAACCAATTTGAAATAAAATTAGCCATATTTAAACGTGTACGCATCATCTAATTTCAAATCCATAATGTTACATCGAACTATGAGTCAGTGCAAATTTCTCCTTTATCTAAACCGTAATCCTACAGACAAGGCCATCGTACACAATTACAACGATGTGCATGTGTTCGGCGGTAGCGGCACACCGCAAAACTGTGCAGGTTTAATGACCCCGAGCTTATTTGCAACTACGCTGTTTCGATCAAAACGTGAATAGATGGTACGACCGTTTCGAGTTAACAGCGTCAACTGCTGCAGTTTTAGTTACATTTATTTTTGTGCGTGCTATTTTTTTAGCTACAAATAGTCCATTGTTTTCAATTTAAATGCATTTTGATAATACAGGATACAATTCATAAATTAGTCATTTGTTTGACATCATCAGCTATTATGTATTCTTATTAATAAGAATTGTTATTTTAAATATTGACTCAGAATAAATATCTAATCTTGTGTCGATTTAACAAAAACTTGCTTCACACAATCCACTGACCCATAAAGCAAAACTGCAATAGACGGAAAACAAAAACCTAGTTACATTTTATGAAAAATTAAGTTTCATTTTGGTTGGTTAAAACAGTTTTTACACTCGTCGCCATAATGCCGTCAAACGAGATTTCGGACGAGCTGAAAGCACTCTCCCAAACATTGCCCGCGACAAGTGCACAGTTAAATAGCAAGTTTTTGCTTTTAAACTTATTTGCCACCTTGGCTTCCGCACTTGGCTTGATTAAAATTTACAACTTAGCAAGAATTTTCGGGGTAAAATTAATTTAATGCAGAATTATGAGTTTGTCCAAATAAATAAAGAATGATGTTTGTTAAATGCACGAGTAATCTTACTAAGTATTTACGGGTAAAATCTTTGATACTTAGGTATTATCTTTCTAATTTAACGTTTTCAAATAGTGGTAGATAATTGAATATGGACTATGGTGTTTATCATTTCCGTTGGTTTAAAAATATTGTTAAAGTTTACTAAGAAATATTAAATTTACAATATGAATAACTGCAGATAACTGGTTTGATTAAATCGATGATGAAAAAACAAGACTTTATCACCATACTTTGACAGCTTTATGATCGATATCAAAACAAGTATGTCTCCGATACAACTTCTTGTTTCTGCACAATGCACTGAAAGCTATTCAGACAGCATGCGTAGGCTTGACCTGCCTGTCTCTCCTTTTATGGTCAGAGACAGTGCGACAGTAATTATCAAATTAAACAAGTACGCAAAACAATTGGGTTAACACACGATGAAAGCAGTGTAGGAGGACATGATCGGTTATTCTGGACCATTAGAAACCTCTGAGGACTTCAACTATATGAGTCATTTGGCAAACAATTGAATTCAAAATCTATGTTGAAGTTTTGGTCAAGTTTCAAGTTCAATAAGACCAACATTTTTATTTAGCAAATAGGCTATAGAAAGTTAATGGTGTAAATTGTAAAATGTAATAGATTTGATATTTATATAGTAATAAAATTTAAGTGGAGTGTCGATTAAAATATTTTTATGGCTTTTGTAGGGTACTTTAAACTGCGATTACCACCATAATAATTTTGGGGCAACTGCTATCTGTCATAAAAACATTCACTTTTATTTGAAATAATGGACATTAAAAACATTTTTCACATGGTATCGATCGCTGTAATTATCTTTTTCTTTCACTAAGATACGGAACATCTGTATACCGTATAACATATAACATCCAGTTTCAGATTCGAAAGAGATGGGAATTAGAAAAAACTGTCGAAATAACATAGAAGTGTTAAATATCTAACAGTGTAAAAATAGCATATAGAAGTTATCAAACTACTCATTCATTTTAAAATTAAAGAGCAATGCACATGTGCATGAACTCCATTAATGACCTACTATCCCTGATGAGTTTCATCACGTTAATGGATGTAAAAGTTACAGTCAATATTTCATCTTTTAATTACAATATAAACTGGAATACCTTTTTTACGCGGATGAAAACGAACAATGCTTAATATTTTCAGTGTATAGGACTGCTATTGTGATAGTAATGAGCGTCGGTGGGGTGGGGTCGGACAACGGGTGTTTCACAAACATACGAATCGTTCCATACGCTTTTCACGACTTCATTACTCGAAAACCCTGAATGTGACTCATCGGAGGACGATTCTTTAAGTATTTATGATACGCTATACTTACACAGAACTTGCTGGGTTATGAGTTGTTTTACTTCAAATAATTCAATAATAGATGGCAGATAGTAGCTTAATTTGGGTTGCATATCAAGAGTTAAAATAGTTTTTAAGTAAGATCATCGTCTGTATCCAAGTACAAAATTTAGGCAAAATATTCCCTTTCTACCTCTCATTCGTAAGTAAACACCCCTAAAGAAAACCAGCAGCGAACGAACCTAATGTCTCTCATTTCAACCCTTAATTTTTATCGAAGAAAAATATTGCCATGGTTTAACTGTTTTAATACAATTGAGGCGATGCAATTTCTCCGGTTAATTGGGCCGTCTGAAGCGTAACTTCGTTCGTTTTCAAATCGTTCAAGAAATCCGAGGTCTTATTATTGCTTTTCCCGACAATTACTCCAGGGTTTTCTTTAGCGACTCTTTATTTAAACGAACAAGATTAGTCTGAACTAAGGAAAGAACTTTAATTGACTGTTAAAGCATAAGTCTGTCTAGCGTTTAGAAATACTATCCACCGTATAATTTAAGCCGAGCTGAGCCCATAAGTTGTTGTCGCATACATAGTTGCTTAAGAATTAATGATCGTAATTTTTACACTTTAAAAAATAGATAGTTTACATTCAAACGTTTTTAAAGTGATAGACTCAGAATTAGAAAATAGAAACGAAAACATCCCATGAAGTACCTAAAGCACAGGACAATCGACACGAAAAATCAATAAATACTGAATCTGGTACATTTCGCTCGCTTCTGTCTCGATATCAAGGCATGCTCTAAGCAAATCCTGTACTATGTAATTTGTAAATACAATACAGACACCCCGGCATTAGAATAACACAATGTTCATCGGACAATATTATTCCAGCAGTGGAGATAGAATCCACTCCCTCTAGCATAAATAGACACTGCCAATGATCAAATTGAAGTTAAAACTTAAAACAGTAAGAGCGTATACGCACTATGCGGGTAGCCGCATTGCGGGTAGCCGTCCGGCTGACCGCAAGCACAATTATGTACGTAATATTCATTTCTATGCGCACTGCGATGCGGCTACCGCAGACCGCACAGTGCGCATATATTAAATAAATGACGATGTAATTCGAGGTCAAGACAGAATATTTAGGAAATTTTAATACTTAGCTACCTGATACTATAAAATTTATTAAAACCATCATTAGCTGCCTATCTGATTCTTATTGGGTTCGGTTACCGGACCGGTTAATTACGGATGTTCTTTTTTAGCCTCCTCGAGTTGAACAGATTTTTCCAAATATTCCAGAAAATTCTATGGATTTATAAGATTCCACCAACATAGCGGTTTCAATAGCCCGTGGAAATAAAAGCTTCGTCGCGGGTCATTGCTCACGGACAATGAAAGCCTATAGCGAAACCAAGGGAATTTAGCGCATTTAGTAACTCGAGTACTAGTCTATGATTTATGAAGTATATAGTTGCATTTATTGAAGTGAAAACTTCTTTAGCGGCGTTGAGCACTTTATCTATAATGGGTATAAAATCTTAAACTCGCGTCAGGACCACGTGACCTGATCGAAAAAGCGTAAGACGGATACCATACCAAAATATCAAACATGCTCAACGTTAATAATCAAGTTTTCACTTCTGCCGGCACTCCCGGAGTGCAACCCGTCTTTTTTTTTGTTTATTGGTGATGGTAGGTGGTAGCATTTATGATTGGGAATCTTCTGGAAGCCTCAAAAACGACAAACATCGTACTAAAATTTCGATGTCATAAAGGTGTTTAAATTTATACCTAGTAAGTACCTTTTTATTTTTTATTTTTTATTACTACAACCGGCAAAGGAGCGGGCGGTACACTTGATGTAAGGTGTTCACCGCCGCCCATAGCAATTGCAACGTTAGGTACCCTTGCGATTGTTTTGCCGGCCCTTGAGAGACGCATAGGCTCTTTTTTGGAAGGCATCCATATCGTAAACAGATGGAAACACCGAAGATGGTAAGCTATTCCACAGTTTTGTTGTTCTGGGCAAGAAATGCCGTGAGAAGCGCACAGTTGTTGAGAGCCACTCATCCAGGTGGTGCGGATGGTACTTGAGCTTATGCCGTGCAGTGCGATTGTAAAACCTATTGTAAATTTTTTAAGCATCAAAGAATCAATGCTAGAAGTTAATTGACTTGTTGATAATCTTCACCGGAGGCAAATTTTTGTTTCAATAACATTTGAATATTATAAATTCCTATTCCAAGTTTTTAACCTTTTTAAGGAATGCAACAAAACAAATTCGAACCATAAGTTACCTAAAAGATAAACAGACTATAATCGTTTACATTTTCAAATTCAAGGGCACCAACCGCCGTATTCCTTAAAAGGTAAACATTTCAAATATAGAACGTTGCTGTGAGCGCGGAAGAGATACGCGTGAGTCACTGTCCTTGTTTTCAACCGATCCTTAGAACAGATTACCGATTTACGTACCTACTACATACTTGATGTAACGGAATTTTAAATGCATACTAAATGAAGATAAAAACTAAATGGTCACGACTTTATATCAGGCAATCTGTTTTTGTACTAACTAGCTCGATTTCTGCAAAAAATGCTTCGAATAATAGTGCTAGTTAGTTCTCAATAATACAATTTGTATCTAGTTACAGAGATACATTATGCGTAAGATTTACATCAAGCGCCGTGTATGGCACTACGGGAAGATATCACACAGAAGATTTGAAAGTACCCTTAAACCACCTTATACATATGCGTTTCTTTCTATACCAGTGATTTTATCTTGATTTGATCTTGGTCTATGTTTGGATGTTTATCATTCAGTACAAAACGCTAAGAAATTTTTTGGATTAAATATTACTATTTTTCAACAAAGGTGCTCTTTAATCCCGAAAGAAAGCTTTTTACCTTCAGTAATTTATTATTCATAATTTTCTACGTTAACATGTCGAGCAAAATTTATGAGATAGGAACATACTAAATTCAGAAAATAAAGATCAATTTGAATTTTTAATTATGTTTTTTTTTTGAGAAAAATATTACCAAACCAAAACAGGAAAGGGTCAAATAGGGGACTTTTATTATTGTGAGAAAGTCACCGAGAATCTAGCTTTTATAATAACTTATCAATAAGGAATTTAAACATAGCTTCCGTAACAAGGCAAATAAACTACTCAAGATAAACGGGTCGTTAAAGGAACAAAGAAAAGTGAATGCAATAGTGTAGATAAAGAGTCGAGTGTGGGCAGATGACACACTCGCAAAACACAAATTATTAGTCATTGCGTTTAAATTAAAGAAACCCGTTTAACCGTCGTAACGGCAAAATTAACTATACGTTTTATGAGTAAGTATTGGCGGTTTATGTAGACGGATTGGAAAATGTAAGAATCAATGTTTTCTTGTTCACGCGGAGAATATTTTTTCAGATTTAAAACTCGATTTGACATAAAATAGACGTGGTCGGACAGAGTACATATGGCCAGGGGTTCAATTTCTTAGATTTTAATATCAATGTTATAGTTAGGAACAACGTGTAACTTTACTTAAAAATCAAATAATTGAATAATTATTTAACTAATAACCCATAATACCTGTGACACAATAAATAAATTTTTGAATTTGAATTTGAATTTTTGAATTTGAATTTGAATTGGAGATACCTAGGCAGGTAATTAAAATTATTCTTTGTCATAATCGTCAAAACGTTACTCGTCAAATTTTCCTCATCTATTGAATACAAATATTGATATTGAATTTTAATAGGAATGTACCTATATGTTTTATCTTTATAAAAATTCAAATTCCTATCAGCTTTGGAAGTGGAAAGGTTACAATTTTGTCGTGGATATAAAACACAATGGGGCGAAATTGGGGATTTTTTTAGTTTGCGCAGACTTGAAATTTCGTAAAACACACTGTATCGTTATAAAGCCTTCTTTCTTTTTTGAAGTGAAACTTCTTTATCGGGGTTGGACAAAAATTTAGTGTAACATTTTTGCGTTACGCCGTACGCGTGACATTTTTGCGTTACGCCATACTCGTGACATTTTTAAGGTCATAAAGAAGTTTCACTTCTTACGTGTGTACTCTAGTACACGCATACATTTTTTTACTAAACGTACCTAGGTGAAAGCCAAAACATAAGTATCAATTGAATCCTTTGTATTTTACCTACCTAGGTATTATAGTGAAGGTAGGTATATTGAAACAGCTTAACTATAGGCGGCGTGTTGTAAATGCCATTATCTCATAATGACACAATGATTATGTTTAGTTCATCCCCTAGTTTGCGTTTGCGATAACCACATAGGAAATCCTGTCGGATTAAAACCATGGCTATGTACCTAAACTTACAAGTTACAACCCCCTAGGTAGGTATAGAATGTAGACTATATGGATGAATGGAATAAATAACATTTACGAGTAAGTAGGTAGGTACTTAGACAGTTTTCAAATTTATTCCCTATGCGAGCGAACCAAAGGCTGAAAGTAGTGGAGTAAAAAAATACGATTATTTACTGGGTAAGTAGGTACCTAGGTACTAAAATAAATTCTACTAAGTAGTTCTAAAATAAATTTGTAACTAATATTTGCTTCTTTTAATTTTATTCTATCCAGAGCGATAATAATTGAATATCCTCGCTCTGGATCAAATCAAAAATTCTTTTGAGTACCTAGGTATTTTAATAAAAAAATATTTATCTACCTACCCCCGAAGGTGTACGTAGGAAAATCCGAAAAGGCATATAAAATTAGGTAACGTACCTACCTATCGATTAAATAAAATTAGAATGAACATAAGGAAGGCTTACGCAAAAGTATTTGATAAATTACGTATTATTGTAAGTATAATATTTGTATGAGAAAAAATAATTCATAAATTTTTTTTCTATAAAAATACCTTAATTTTCCATGGTTGTACTTTTCAGATATAGTTATATTATGATAATAAAAATAAAATATAATCAGTCACTTACATTTTGTTTCAACTTCCATGATTTCGGCTAACGGCAAGGAATCACAAAAACAGGAATCAAAATAAGTAGATCCTTTGTGCGTGCGCCTATCACTGACGCTGAACAAATTCTAGTAACAACTTAAGATGAAGCAAGTTTTTAAATATATAACTCCTTTACCCGTTAAACAGTTATGAACCGAATTTGAATCGATGAGAGACAGGATATGAGGTACTGAAATACCTTCTTGCAGATTGAAAACGAAAACAATGTTTTGTATTTGATTGCAGTTTCCTGACATCTATTGACATAACGGATGAATGCACTCACGCGATTGGCTACAATCAAATTTGCCGCTGAATTTCCTTTTTTCATCGACCCATGATCTAGGAAGCTGCATCCACAGGCTGCATCCAAGGCCATAGACACTAGGATTAGTATCAAAATATGATTTAACGATTTGTTTCTATTTCTATAATATTTTCATTGTTATTATTATTTGAGGTAATTCTGATAAAAAACATTATGAATTACAAGGAAATAAACCTTCAACAATATTTTTTCATAAAGGCGCCATCTATTGTTCGTCACTGTAACTACAAAGACACCTGAGGATAGCAATTTTGCATCCGGCCGGCGCGGCGGCATAATTTAAATTTTAAAATAATTGTGGTAAGATTACATCCACAATTACATATTATATAAATTCTGTAATTATGTAAAATCTATAATTACATCGATAGATTATTAAAAAACCAGTCTGTTTTTTATTATTTAATATGAAATATCCTAGTGGACGCAAATAACTAAGTAAAAATCATTAAAATCCGTTTAATAGCCAGTCTGAAAGTAAAGTGGTCTACTTAATTTTGGGTGTAACCTGTGGTGTAACTTACAAGTTTCTTTAATACTAAGTTTTTACTTTTTTACCCGCGTAGCCATTGATAAACCCGCATAGATCCCGTTCCCGTGAGACACAGCCGTGAGATTTTTGGATTAAAATTTAAAACCTATTTCCTTCAATATTTATAAGTACCAAATATCATCTAAATCGGTTCAGTAGTTTAGGCGTGAACAAGAGACAAACAGACAGAGTTCCTTACACATTTACAATAATAGTAGTGAAAGGGTAGGTAATTTTGAACAATTTAGGTGCAATTATGAAATTAAGTAAATATCTAATACTTAATTTCACTATAATAAATGCCATAACAATCTATTTCTTGTCCCAAACAATCATATGGATAATATTTCCCACGCGACTTCCTATTATTTTTTTACACTAAGGAAGGCACATTAAATAATAATGAACTTACACACATTCAAGATAATTTATTAGGTTATCGATAAATATGTGTAATCGATACATTGATACATCTTGTGTAGTAACACTACATATAAATTGTACATCTAGGTACAAAAGCTTCAAATTTTTAACATTGAAACATCTTTGATAATACTTTTATTATCTAATATTTTAAGAAGATTTTAAGTATACAAAATGTGACCTGAAACCTGGTGTAGAAAATAATTGAGTGAAAAATACTTAGGTACTTAATAAAGTGTAAATTTATAAGTAAACAGTTCTGAAACATTCATTATCTTTTTTTTCAAGGTTTGATAAAAAAAACCTATCGAAAGACACTGCTACAAAATTCTTCTCCCTTTGGGAGCACCATAAATTTCCTATATTTAACGTAAAGTTTTTAAATAATAATATTCTCTATTACCATAATAACCAAAAATCAGAAACAGTTCAAAAACACCTTCTAAGATATTTGTAATTTATTTATTTATTTATTAGACATGTAGAAATCTAGCTATTGGTTATTCCCCCAATAAACGTAATTATTCAAACAAAATATAAATGGCGGCCGTGTACTCGTCACATTTGGACATTGGCCGTTGGCATAATTTCGCTACGTTCCTTGGCGTGTAAACTTATTACAAAATATTTGTAAAAATACATCCAAAATTCCGAAGTAAAACCATTAGTAAAACATTGTAATGTACCAGAAAATTTGCTGGCCGTTGTCAAACTACCATAAAAGACACATACTTTTGCAGAAAGGAAATCTATGGCTATGCAATTTGTCTTCTGCTAATGAATATGACGATTATTTACCTGTCCCTTTTTTATCTAAATAAATAATAGTTTAAGTAAATGTTACCTGATTAGGTACATATAAATTGCAAGTACATTATGATTAGTCCGATACTTTATATTTTTAACTAAAACAATGGCGACAATGCCGTAACTAAAAAATACTTGTTTTACAAATTAATATGTACCATTAAAAATTACATTAAAACATTAATTGGCCGCTTGCTGTTCGTTGGTATATAATTACTATTTAAATAATATATTGTATTATAGTAAGTATAAATATGTCATGTAAACATACAATGAGAAGATCTATATAATCTAAAAACTATAATAAATAATGACTAAAAACCACAACAAAGTATATACGAATTTCTAATGGAGAATGTTTTGAGTATTAAATAGCTTATGAAAATAATTTAAAATAAAATCTATTTAGTAAAAATTAAGTCACTATGGTCATGTATCAGAAAATGATACACAAATTGTGCCTTTTTCTTGTCTATGACCTGTTTATTAATTCTTGACTGGGGTTCTTGTACTATATTCGGATTGTCCCTTAAAAATATGGCGCCAAAAAGTGTTGACAGTGTCTTCGGATCCAGTCCATTTTCGGCACTGTGTTGCAACGCTTCTTGCAAAAATTCACACAGATACAGAAAAACATTCTTTCTGAACTCTGGCAGCTCCATTACAATTTGCTTGCATTGTAAGTAATTTACTGATGCCCTTAGACAGACAGCCTGTAGATTGTAAGGAATGATTGGATCTGCTGTGCTTTCTAGTAGTAACAGCAAAGCCTCAGCAACTGAATGTATACTGCCTGGGACAGGGTCAATTGATCCATTGTCTAACCAGTCCCTTATTTGCAAGACTTCTGAATGTAAGCCAGGCTGCTCAAACAAGTTTGGCTCTTTCAACCCATGCAAATAAATATGGTCAACTAAAAACCATATTTCTTTTGGTATTGCGTAAGTTGCTTGGGTGGAAACACATTGGTCTCTCTTATTCTCCAACTCAATCATTTTTCCAGCAGGCACATCTCTTATAGGCATGTTTAAATTAACAAGTACTTCAATAGAACAGCCAAAACAACTTCTTTCGTAGGTCCCATTGACTGTGATAAATATATCCTTTCCCCCATATAAATGTAATACCAAGATGTCATATAGTTTGTCTGTCCCATTATTCATTTTACAAGCAGATGTCTTATTGATCAGGACTTTGAGCTGAATTTCACAAGTTTCATCAGCACATATACACTTTTTGTACGGCTCAACAATGAGCCACTCTTTGCAGAAGCTTGTTTCATCCAATTTCTTAATAAACTCAAATTCAACTGGTAGTTTTCCTGTATTCCTTATAGTTATTGTTCTAGTTTGCAATTCTAAATACTTAACTGTGCCAAAATCAACTTCAGTTACATCGACCTTCACTTGCGGTATTAACTCATTTTCTAGCTTATCAAGTTGTTTTATAACTTCCTCATATATTTTCCTGTATTTCTCTTCATCAATTATTTTAATTTCTGAGCTAAATAATGCTGAAACTGGTTTATGATCACTTATATTTAAGGCTGGATGGCTTCTATATGCTAGTTGAGTAATTCTTTCTCCTTTCCAGAAAATTCTGTCGCACCAAGCTGGAGCTCGGTGTTTCTCACTAGAATCCCAATGGTCAGTCCCTGGATCATATTTATAAGTCGGTTTAAAAGTTATGGTTCCTTCATGGTATCCAGCAAATACATTGTTGTTTTTGTGCTGTTGTTTTAGCTGGTCCCACTCCAAGACAGGAGCGAAATTATTTTCATTAATCAATTTCTTCACGGCCATAGGATCCAATTCAGTTATGCGATAGTTGAGGTCACCCAACCAGTAGACGTGATCATGATCTTTGATAGCTTTGGGTTGCTGGTTGGTCTGCGGAAACCTTGTCCTGTTGCATATGTCTCTGAAGTCTTGATTGCGTCTTTCATATTCTTCAACATGTGCAGCTAGGTGAGAGTTCACAAAGCATATAGATGTGTTGTGAAAATCAAATCTTATGGCTACTCCACCCTTGTTTCCCATTTTACCCATGATACCAGTACCAACTGTGTCACAAACCACATTCCTGACAAAGGGAAAATACTGCTCTTTAATCAGGACAATAAGCAACATGCCCACAAGTCTTACTTTCTCAATTTTCACATACTTGGCTCTCTTATCAACATAATTCAAAACTGCACAGTACCATTCATCCTCTCTGAATGTTTGATCAAAGAGGAATGTCTCCTTTGACAAGTCAAGTTCTTGGAAACCCACAGCATATATATCTGGGGGCTCTTTTTCTACACTCAACCACCCTTTCAGTGGAATGACAGGAGATTTGTCGTTTACATTCCAAGTTCCACAGAAAATTGAGAATTTTTTAGTAAATGTATAATCTGATTCCTTGTCACTCATTTTCCTTTTTATCAAGCTTTCTCTTATGGCAACTGGAGCAGAGGTCTGCATATTTGAAATTCCACTTCTTGGAAGAATTATACTTTCAGTTATTATATCCTCCTCATTTTTTGTACTGTATTTTTTGAGCCATACAAACTCTGGTTGTGTCGGTATCTTGTTTACAGCTTCTATTCCTCTAAATAGGTCGTCCACGAAATTATCGACGCGCGTTGTCATTTGTATTTCGAATTTGAACTTATTATTACGAGACTGTAAATTCAGGTACAAGATTGCTTCAGGATCCGACGGTTTGTTATCGATTTCACACTTGAAACTGTTGTCTATAGGCAATACTATTTCTATCGATAAATCGGTGAAGGACTTTGGTGGGTAGCATGACGAGAATAAACAAAAAACAGCTTTCTCGTCCCCGTATTCTACGATGGCGAGAAGTCTATCTTTCTTCACCCAGTCTGGGTGGAGCACTTTTGCATCAGACAGAAAAGCTGTAACTTTCTCACTGGACAAAAACTTTTCTTGCACCACTGCTTTTATTTCTTCGTGATTCATTTTGATTCACACTGTTTATTAGCTACATCGAGAAAATACACAAACTAATTCGTTCTGACATAATTTTTATGCCATCGATATTTGATATTTAAAATTGACATTACAATTCGCGTTTGGAAATATAACCTGTCAATGTAAATAAGAGAGCTTTATATTTTGTGGCAGTTTATTTTAATTCATATTTCTTTGTACATAATGTAAACTACGATATTACAAATGTTCGACGTTTTGTTCAAGTTCGACTAGCACAGCTGGGTCAAAGCGAGTTTAAATATTTATTTGTTTTGTGCGAGTGGCGAACTACAAGAAATAAGAATGCTGTTACTTGCTCTGTGCAAGAATGTACGCCGAGATGTTCGCACACTAGTTTGCGATGACGCTCGTATGCGAATATTTCTGGTTTCGTGGTAATTTTGAAACCGGAATAAACCACGGAACAGAAAACCATGTTTAAATTTATAGCGTTTTCATAAAAAAAAGAAACAAAGAACTTGACAATTGACATTTATATTTATGAGTTATGACTGCCCTATTACCTATACATTATACTCTTTGGTTATGACATTGACTCGACTCTACGTCAAAAAGAGTTGATAAAAATATCAACATTTCATGTCTCAGGAATTTGTTGTTATTCATCGGGATAAATATATAATACAATTCGTTTTGAACATATAAGCTCTAGTTTTGAAGGTAACAGAATCCATAGAAGCAGTGCACAATGGGCGCACCGAGCGATTGGCAATTGGAATGTACTGAATTAAAGCAGAGAGGAGCTTATCTCCTTCAAACTGGTCAATGGTCAGATTGCACGTTCCTAGTGGGCAGTGAGCCCAACCAGGAAGTGATAGCAGGCCACAAGCTTATCCTAGCAATGGCCTCGCCCGTCTTTGAAGCTATGTTTTATGGGGGCATGCCAGAAAGGAATGATCCTATACCTATTTTGGATGTTCAAATTGATGCTTTCAAGGATCTTTTAGAGTATGTATAGAATGGTTTATATAACATGTCTTTAATATATAGACTGTTCTAACTGTTCTAATAATAAATTTGAATTTACACACTTGAATTTACAAATTTGAATTTATAACTGTTCTAATAATACATTTCACTTTACAGATACATATACACAGGAAATATAAATTTATGTTCATTTGATAAAGCTTGTGAATTATGTTATGGTGCCAAGAAGTACATGTTACCTCATTTGGTGAAGGAATGCACACGGTACTTGTGGTCAGATCTTTATCCCAGGAATGCATGTAGGGCTTATGAGTTTGCTCGACTTTTTGACGAAAATGTTCTTATGGAAAAGTGTTTACAGGTAAATGCATTTATTGCATATTTATCTTAAATATAGGAATATGTAGAATGTAGATTCAATGGATATGAACATGAATATTCATAAATTTACTCTAAAACAATCAAATTCATTTCACAAAGGGATTCTTGTAGTAAGCAAATATAATGTTATATCTACAATTTTTTTAAGTTCATCCATAATATAATAATTTTCATTTTAATTTATTATGCAAAAACTTGTACCTCTTTGATAATACACAATTCAAATTTGTTGAAAATTCTTTATATAAAGATTTTGTTACACACAAAGCATCATTTTCTATCTCTATACATGTTTTCCTTGCTTTTCAGATAATCAGTACAAATACAAAAGAAGTGCTAAACGACAGTAGTTTTGAGGAAGTTGAGCTAAATACAGTTATAACAGTGTTCTCTTTGGATCATCTGAATATTGACTCAGAAATGGATCTCTTTAATGCCGCTGTGAGGTTGGTTTCAATTCACATTATTATAGGTATCATAAAAAAATAATACAAGCAGTTTATTTTTATGATATATAGCATATCTATAAATGACAAATTTTTCAAAAATACAAAATGTTCTATCATGAGCGGGCATCAAACCCGGGTCTTTCGCCATACCATGGCAATGGCAATTTTTGGAATCAATTTGTAAAAATAGAATATAACAATCACTATTTGTTATTAGTGTTTACTAATCTATACAAACAATCCATACATCCATTGATTATTATAATGATGCACTTAATTTGATGATATTATTTTTAATAAAAGGTATTCAAAAGCAATGGAACAGAAGAAAAACTCTGATAGAAGCACAAGTCCATCAAATGAGGGTCAGGCTCATGAGAGAGTTGAGAGTCCTGGACCTTCCACATCTAAAGAGAGTTCACAGGTATTAAAAAAGTTAATTTTAAAGAAAAAATGGGCTCGGTTTTACATATAACATAGTGAAATTAATGTCATTACAATATCATTACATTATACCATCATATCAACAACATTCATGTTTTTAACTTTTTATTTATTCATTTAGACTTCTTTTAGAAGCACTTTCGAATCGTCATTACATATTATTAACATTTACCACCAATAACATTAAGGCCATGACGCGTCTAAACACGCATTGTGTTGGTTTTTAAATGATTGAAGTAAATATTTCTCAAAAGCTACACTTGCTCTTGATTTGCTTTTAAATTTTTCAGGTGGTAAATGTGGAGAGCAGTGCGGAGAACAGTCCAGCCGCGGCGGCGGAGGCTTGCCGCTCTTGTGATGGTGATTCAACCACGCCTGCTCCAGACACTAAGAAACCAAAAAGTTAGTATAACAAATTTTCGAATATTTTTTAAGAAAGTATTTTTTACTCTAATATTTTTTAAGAAAATAATAATATTCATGTTTCGTATTATGTTCGTCATTTTCCCATACAGCATTTTATATTTTAACATACCAAATATCCTAACCATCAACATCATCATGAACTGAAGTAAGTTCATGATGATGTTGACGTCTACATTATTATCTACGGTTTTTGATAGACCAATTCCATATTTGAAACACAGCTTTTTTTATATAATTTGACCATAAAACCTTCCAGCACCGCCACCAGACAACAAACCGACCCTCCGGAGTGCGATAGAAAAGATCAGGTTCCTCACCCTCACGGCGCAGCAGTTCGCGGAGGGACCAGCCCGGTCCTCGCTGCTGACTGAGTCGGAGGCCTTCACGGTCCTGATGAACATCCTGTCCACTAACTCGGATGTGCCCATGCCTACTGGGTTCTCTACTTGCAGGACGCCGAGGAAACAGCTGATTGGATGCGGACCTTCTTGTAACGTGAGTGCTTGATTTTGATGGAATCTGCTTTGGTTTTCTTGTTGAAGTGTTACTACATAATATTGTAAAAATCTATAGGGATTTTAAATTGTAATTTATACATTTAATAAATGTATAATGTTTTCTTGTGTTTGATTTATTGTTGTATTGACACAATAGTTACTCAGACAACTTAATCATTCGTAGTTAAAAAAATTTTCATTTATATACTGCTTTGCATTCTCTCAGTTGATAACAATGGTGTTCGAAACTTTCTTTAAATGTTAACCATGATCACGGGGTTTTATCAAACATAAAAAATGAAACTAACAAACATAAATAAAATGAGAATTTAAAATCACAAAAAAATATGTAAAAACGTAGAATGTACCAAAGGTTGTCTGGAAGAAATCGCTCTAAAGCGATAAGACCGCCATTTGTACTTAGTTTAAGCTATCTTTAAGTGTTTGTGTTTCTTATTTCTTATTCTCTTTAAGTGCAATAAAGGATTGATAAATAAATAAATAAAATAATGTAGACGTATACCAGAAGAAATATCGTTTAAACTAGCAGATGACGACGTTCGTGGTGGACACGCCGAGCCCGGTGGCGGTGGAGCAGGTGTGGGGCGAGGGCAGCCGCGCGCCGCCCGCCAGCCTGCCCTACCCGCGGCCCACTAGACACGAGAGTGAGTCACTTGTGTACTGTAGGAAGGAAGGTGGAATTCCTCCATCGAAAAAGGGAGGATCCTCGACCAGTCTACTTGACTGGCCGGCCGTTAAGGCCCCGATGAAAATGTCGGAAAGTTGTATATAGGTATGCTCTGTAGCGATTCAGAGCGAGGTGTCGCTACAATATTTATCTAGGAATAATGGGGTTTTAATGAGAAACGTTGTTTCCACTACTTTCTTGTCAAAAAAGCCTTTCTTGCTTCTAAATAAAAAAATGCCCGTTCGGACGCTTCGAGCTCGAGTTTTGCGCTAACAACACTTATTTGACTTAAATCGATCATTACTTCCACAGACCTATGGCCAGTGCTAGGCATGGTATTAGACCACACAGAACGACACGGAGGTGACCTGCACAAGATCTACTGCCGCCGCGCCGTGCTGCAGCAGACGGACTGCCTTAACACTAGCGTGCTCGACTGCTCTGTGACCTTCATGGTGGATAAGAACATATGCCTGCTGGGCGTGCAGGTGAGCAATATAAAACAAGTTGTAGTTATAAATGTTAAACATAGTAAGTTGGTTCAAAATCCTGTGTACAATATTACAATAAGCATTTATAAATTCCATTTATAAATTATTCAAGTTTATTTGGCTAACAGGTGACAGTTACACAGCCGATGCATTGACAAATTGTTTAAGTTCAATAACCTATCACCTGACTGTTACATAGCCATTCCATTTACGAATTGTTCAAGTTCAATGACCCATCACCTGACTGTGTTACAGCTATTTCATTTATAAATTGTTCAAGTTCAATGACCTATCACCTGACTGTTACATAGCTATTCCATTTACAAATTGTTCAAATTTTACTATCTGTTGTCTTCATAGCCATTCCATTTTTAAATCGTCCAAGTACACTTTATCTGTCACATATCTTGTTGTGTTGCATATTTTCTTGTAGGCAAAAAAAATACATTTTTCTTTTTCATTTTTTTATTTTCGCTTTATTATTCTATTATTAATTCTTAAATTTGTCGTATGGTAATGAAATTGTTTTTTTGTCTTTTAAAATTTTTTTTTTCGACAGCAATTTTTTACGACTTTCGCTTTACATTTTTTTACAATACCGTTTAAACATTTTAGAAGTGAAACTTCTTTAGCGTTGAGAGTAAAGTTTAAGGTCGCGTCATGGCAATACCGTCACATCATGGAGTGAGGCGGTTTTGGTATCTCGAATCTTCTGCAAAGTTTCACTTCTGACACGTGTGCTCTTTCGGTACTAGGTGCCAACGCAAGCGCCGAGCGAGGAGAACGCGGGCACGGGCGGTGGCGCGAGCGGCTACTCGGAGCTGCTGTACGCGCACCTGCTGGACGCGGACGGCGCGCGGCTCACCTACACGCACTACACCAGCCGCGTGCCCTACCGCCACCTGCTGGACATCCTGTTCAACCGGCCCGTCTACATCCAGCGCAACAAGGTACCGTGCCAACTGTACACAGGAAGGTAGGAATGTTCATTGAGACGGGCAGGTTCATAGACAGAAGCTTGAAGTGACCCCAGTACAATATGGGGGTCTTCAAGCGAAGAGTGAACCGGTACCTACTAGGGAAGCGTGTACCATCTTAGACCGAATCTTAGCTTTCCATCAGGCGAGATTGTGGTCAAGCGCTTCCCTATCTTAAGTAAAAAAAAAAGATAGGTGGGAGTAACCGTTGAGACAAGCAAATTCATAGACGGAAGCTTCAGAACAATTTAATAGTAAGATTTGTCATATGTGTGCTCGCAATAGCTAAACCACAGACTAATAATAATATACTGCTAAACACAAATGTGACTTACACAACTGATTCTAAATTAATAATAGTGAATTACAATATTAACTCCATATACTCCATATTAATACCACAAGACGTTTTTTTTTTTAAGTACATATAAGATTATGAATTTTTTTTATATTTCGAAACTCAAAATGAAATCTGTGGAGACACTATTGTTATCCGATAGAAAAATCTTTGACTTATAATTCACAGGTAAAACCTATAATCAATGACACTTATGTTCCACAGGTATACAAAGTGGGGATAGTGTTCAACAAAGTGGGTTGGTATCCGATGGGCACATGTACGCAGCAAGTGGCGGCTGAATCGGTGTTCTTCAACTTTGGCATCGGGCAAAGCAGCGATTCCGTACGCGATGGACTCATACGGTCTATTATATTCACGTACTAGACGAATTGGGACTTCCGAAAAAAATATGGAGTATCTGGATGACTTTAAGGGCAGGGTTACCCTATGCAAGAGGATTGAGATGAGCAATAATTAAAAAAATGGTGAACAGAATACAAATGATGTTTCACATCAATATAATTAAAACAAAGTAAAAACTACTACACTAGATTAGAGACCAGTCTCTCAGTGAAAGTGTAGAAAAATAAATCCAGTTGTATTCAGAAAATACATATTAATAGATACAGGCCAAATATTCTGGAATTGGTACTATATAAAGTTTAGCCGCCTTTAATTTTATTGATATAATATATCATAAATTTAAAAAAAATTACTAATAAAACAGGAATAACACAGCAACTCGAGTTAAATACATTTATTTTCGCGTGTAGTTCAAGTTCCTATTAAGATCAAGTAAGAAGCTGAAAGGATACATAGTGTTGCCATTTAATATTTAATCTAAATTGAAAACATAATTTTACGGATTTATAAAACAGTGAATTTTAAAAGTAATTTACTTATTTTTTATTTTAATTCTTAAATATTGAATTAAAAAGATGTAATCTTGTAAGATTTAACCGTGTGAATGCCTTAAATGAGAAATAAAATTTTACTATTACATAATTTGGTTTTTAGAATATTTTTGTACTAAATTTATAATTTATATAATCTTTGTTATTTATCTGGTACTGGTAAATAGGCCAACTTTTTTTAACACAATGAAGATCTCAACATTGGTGGATTTTTGTTTAAATTCCAATGCATAATCTTATTATAAGTTATAATTATTTTGTATTGTATTTTAGTGTGATGTGTGTTTTTTCTAAGGAAATTAAGTTGCCCCTTCAATTTTATACAATTGACTTTTTTTGTTATTTTAGCCTTCGTATTTATAAAATTATGTCAGAAAATGTTAGTTGTGTATGTAACATTGAAAAAGTAAAAATAAAAATGTTTTAAAACTTTGAAGTCTATTTTATTTTTTCTGATAGAAAAATAAATAAATAAATAAGCTCTCAAATAATAGTTATTTATTTATTTATTAAAATACTACTCATTGAATAATAAGCATGATAAAAAATATCATAAATTAATTAAAATGGATCATACATTTTTAAAAGGTCGAGCCAACGAAGTGAACCGCTTCTTATCGATGCCATTCTCTTACAATGACCTAGATTATTTATAAATAATGGCAAATAAGGATACATTTTGCATACCATTATTTCCATTGTAGTTACATATTTTCCTTGTAAGTAACATTTACGATGACTGACATGGAGTCTACAAAGAATTATATATTTACTAATATTTGCTAAGCGAAATTATTGTATATTAGTAAGCTTTTATAAAGATACTTATTTTTAGATTTTTTTAAGTAAAGATTCTATAAAAATCTAAAAGTAAGTGCTTTCCCCTTAATTTATTACAAAAATTGCACGGAACGTTTTGCTATAGCTGTCACTGTAAATGTAATGTGACATATAAACTGTCAAAAATGTCAAATTGACTTTTGTCATGTTGGAAGTTTCAAAGTTGCAGGAATCTATCCAGTTGTTTAGTCCGTATACCTGTTTTTATTCGTGATGTTATAATAAATAAAAGACAAATGTTGTTAATTATTGTAATAGGAAATGTTAGTTTGTTAAGAATCAGCATCTGATAGAAGGAAGTGATAGCTAAAACTCAACATGTCTCGCAATAGATGTGATGGTCTTCTTGCGAAGGTTGATTTTCCCCTCTACACTCTACAGACCCTCACGAATCGTCATGTAATCATAGCTGGTGGCGGTGGAGCATCGAACACGGGCGTCGCGAATGGATTTGTATGTATACGTCACTGCAATATGTAGTAACATTTGATGCAAGTAACGCGTCAACAATTGCAATACCAGCTTATCGATTGAAACTATTTCCAATTTTTAGCCTTCAGCGTCTAATATGTTCAATTAATTTTGTAGGAAATATTTGAACTCTCGCACAATGGTACCAGATTTGTGGCAGAAGAAGTAATGAGGCATGAAACCGGACCAAACGTAGTGATGAATTGTGCAGTTCGTAGTGTACAGAATCGAATATACCTGGCAGCAGGGCAGGAGAGCCACTGTCAGCTGTACAAAGTGAACATTCGGATGGTGGATGCTGCGGAGATGAGGCGAGGCAGTTTTCGCGCGGAAAATGGTCTCGTACGTCGTCGCCGCCGCACGGTTTCCGAGAATGATAATATTTCTAAAATGGATAGCAATTGTAACACAACTGAGAAGAGAATATCATTCGAAATCCGGCCTAGTGATAGTGTGCAAACTGACTTTGGGTAGGTCTATTTATTAAATAAATATGCATTACTTTAAATACATATAAATTAAAGACAAATGATTATTGATATTGGAAGTAAACTATTTTATACAAAAATATCCAAACACTATAATATTCAATGCCATTCAAAGCACATACTAAGATTTTCTTGTTCTCATGGTTTGAGATAATTACTGATTTCTTTTGTTAAGTCATAAAATTGTTAATAAGCACATGCAAGAGCAGATCACAAATAAATTAATTGGTTTATTACCTTGTAACTTGTTATTTATTTATCAAAAAATCTTTATAAGTAAATGTTTTGTTGAAGTATACTGTAACTATATCAACAGACTTATTAACATGTACATTGTACATATAAGTAAAGATAGCCTTTAAAAAAGTTTAAAAATGAAGGAAAAAATAAATTAAACTACATAGTTATTAAAAATATTTTATTTATTACAAATTGAGTCTACACAATATCAATATAATTATATACTAATATTATAATGCTGAAGAGTTTATTTGTTTGTTTGAACGCGCTAGTCTCGGGAACTACTGGTCTGATTTGAAACATTCTTTTGGTGTTAGATAGCCCATTTATTGAGGAAGGCTATCATCACGTTAAGACCAACAGGAGCGGAGCAATGCGGGGGAAACCACGGAGCACAGCTAGTAATTTATAATTTAGCTGCACACAGCTGTTAATTTTTGATATTTTTATTCTTCAGAGAGGATCCCTTACAGCGAGTGGTGACAATATGTCCAAATGGTAAACTGATGGCCACAGGCGGTGTGGATGGAAAAGTCAGGGTTTGGAGTTTTCCACAAATGCAGTTGCTGTTTGAATTACAAGGCCATACTAAAGAGGTACCTAATTTTTATTAGTTTAAAATTGTAAATTCTTATAAATTAATAAAAGCATGGGAAGGGTGAATGTAGGAATTTCTAAATTTATTTTATTCTCATTCTATTCTTAATTTCTTTTAATTCTCCTCAACACAAAACATTTATTACATTTAAGTCTTTCCCACATTGCTTTGTATGCCTAGCCTTCACAGTTCAGTGCTTCATGAAACATATAATTAATTATAATATAGTATGATAATTTAAACATTCATTCATTTATCAACTAGGCGTACAGCATTTTTTGTTGTTCTTAGTGTGTTTGAAAAGATTCTATGCAATGTTCTAATACTGAACAACACTGAATACGAGTTTTCGTTTACTAACAGATCAGTACACTAAAAGATCTCGAAATAATGCTCTTGCTCTATGTTCGTTTGATGTAAATGCTTTGTTATAAAAAAAAAAAAAATTTGCAAATCTACAGATTTTATTTATTATTCACTATTGGTATTGACTATACATTCTATAAAATTTTATATCTTTGAACACCATTCCAGCTAGACGACCTAGACTTCAGTCCCTGCGGCAAGCAGCTGGTCAGCATAGCGAAGGACGGGCAGCTGCTAGTGTGGAGCACTAATGGAGTCGCGCCACCGCTACGCAAGATCACCTGCACCCCGCCGAATGGGAACAAGTATCTGTTCCGACGGTGCAAGTTAGTTGAAATTAATTTTTATTAACAACTTAACTAACTTTAAACGGAAAGATTTAAAATTAGAAATAATTTTTAATTTACAGATTTTTAACTTTGTACTCATAACAAGTATCGGTGACAATACAATAATTTCATGAATTCAAGACAACTTTAAACAGACAGATTTAAAATTACAGATAATTTTGATTATTATTATTAACTTTGTACTCATAACAAGTATCGGTGACAATACAATAATTTCATGAATTCAAGCATGATTTTATGTTTTCTTAACTAAACAGTTAATAATTAATGAAATAGGCTGTAATAGGCCCGTTTAACTTTATACAGTTAGGCAGGTGTCTGTTGACTTGTGTGAGTTGACTTATAATCTTATAATATAAAAATGAATCCCAAAATGTGTTGGTAAGCGCATAACTTGAGAACGGCTGAACCGATTTCGATAATTCTTTTTTTATTATATTCCTTGAAGTACAAGGATGGTTCTTATGTAGAGATTAGAAACGTAAATATGTACCACGGGCGAAGCCGGGGCGGACCGCTAGTAGATATATAAAACTAAGTTCCTAGGATATAATAAGGGATTTCAAACACACAAGTATACTCAAAAATAAAAAACCACGTAATAATTAATATTTATTATTGTTTTACAAAACTAATTCCATTTATAAACTTCAGGTACGGCACGATAGAAGACAAGCCAGACGAGTACAGGATGTTCACAATCGCGAACCCGCTCGCGCGCTCCGGCAAGCAGCGCGGGCTATTGCAGCTGTGGGCGAGCGGGGCCAGCACGAGTGCAAGCGGGGCCAGCATGAGCTCGAGCGGGGCCAGCACGGGTGGCGAAGCTGCGCGTGCGGTGTTATGTGGCGAGTCGTTGTCCGCGCTGGCCGTGCGGGATGACGGTCGGTATGTCGCTGTCGGCACCATGTTTAGCGGCTCCGTGGATATATACATCGCGTTTAGTTTGCAGGTGAGATAAGGGCAAAGGGTTTTTATGTTATGTTGGATTAAAAAAGTTTTTGATTCGAGATATTTGTTTTTATTGAGCTGTCAGGATAAAATAATGGCAATTAGAATGCTATTTAATTGAAAACGTGATTAATGGTATTTTACTTCAGATAATATATTTTTCATAATTTTCTTGTTTAATTTGGCTCTGTATGATAATAATCTCTGTACGAAAATATGTCGAATGATAATCTCATGTTAAGTGCGTAATGCACGTCTACCACACGCACCGCAATTCAATATTGAGCAATTGAGCATCAAGTCTTATGAGCGATCATGTACTATAGATAATAATTAAAAAAGACGGGTTGCACTCCGGGAGTGCCGGCAGAAGTGAAAACTTGATTATTAACGTTGAACATGTTTGATATTACGTCTTACGCTTTTTCGATCAGGTCACGTGTCCTGACGCGAGTTTAAGATTTTATACCCATTACAGAAATAGTGCTCAACGCCGCTAAAGAAGTTTTCACTTCAATAATCTTAAATATCTGTATAACTATAGATATTATTAATTACATTATAACTATAATAATCTTATTCCCAGCGCGTGGTGCACGTGCCCCGCGCGCACCGCATGTTCGTCACGGGGCTGGCCTTCCTCCCCGCGCGGGGCTCCGAGCGCGGGGAGCGCGGGGAGGGGGGCGGAGTCTCCCGCGCGATCGCGTCGCGCTCGGACGCCGCCCTGCTCTCCATATCCGTGGACAACTGCCTCTATGTGCACACGCTGCCGAGGAGGGGTGAGTGACACACACAAACAGACATGTAGAAAACGGACACGTAGAAATATATGCACAAACACACATGGCGCAAACAGATATACAGATTACAGACACAGACACAAACACACAAACAAAATGCACACACGCAGACGAAGACGAGCACACAAATATACCACAAACACCCACGCACACACACAATCGAGCACACATACAAACGCATACCTACCTACATATACATAAACAAACACGCACGCACACATACGCACGCACAGACAGTAAATATCTACCGAAAAATAGTAACTTTAAATAAAGTTACCAATATCTTTGGTTCTCAAACATCTGCTTTATTTTATTCTTCCTTTTATGTATGATCGTAAAATTATAATTCAAACACTTAAATATAAAATGTATAAAACTGCAAAATTTTTAATGAATAGAAAAAATCGATCAACAAGATTCGAACCCGCGTCGGTAACCTGCCTGATGTATAAAACTCTCATCTATAATTTTTTATTTTTGCAAAGTAATGTCCCTTTTATAAACATTAGTTCAGTAGTTTCATAAACCTTGTTGCCTAACCATAGACAAAACTCCATCAGTATAAAATACATATATGAAAAACTAGCAGTGTCGCGCGGTTTCACCCGCGAGCAAAATCATGTTTTTCTATAGCTATCTCATGTGTTATTGCGATGTATAACCTATTATATACTACATATAAAATTTCATCCTGGACATCCGTCCAGTAGTTTTACGTGATAGAGCAATAAACATACATTTTCACAAACTTTTACATTTATTATATAAGTAAGAAGTAACTAATAATAACAAATTCCTTGTCCACAGGTACCATGCCAGCTTGGATCGCCATCGTCTTGATAATCTTCGTACTGTTCTGTACCTTCTGTTTATGTTCTTATTTAGGCATATAACATTGTATCTATATTAATTTTATTTCCCTATGTATAAGTACCTCGGGGCTAGGTTAGGTTTAGGCAATCCGGTGTAAATCGTGCTCATAATTTATCATTTATGTTTATATATAGAATCAATTTAATTAAATGAATTACATATTTCAGTTATACATTTGTTTTATTTTGTTTTACCTTATTTTAATTTTTCTATTATTTCTTTCACATTAATTCAATATGAATCTGTTTTTTCGTTGTTTTTATACAACCAGAGTTAGAGAGTACAAAATTTAATTAATTTGTCGAAAAAATATTTAAATAAGACCTTTAAAAAAGTTATTAATATGAACGTAAGAACGGGATGTTCTTATTAAGAGGAGGCTCCCTTTCTCATTTCTGGCACTGAGAGACCGGTTACGGTACTAGACGCTAATAAATAGCAGTAATAAAGTTGAATATCGCGTTCGAGCTCGAAAAGTTAGTCTCAATTCTTATTTCGTTTATAACTAAAGTAATAATTGATCTAGAGAAAAAATATCTTGGCATTCGATAGTAAACTCTATTTTCTTACTGTTAACATTTATTTTAGACATAAAGTCCAAGTAAATCTTTAAAAAAATCTAATAATCCTTAAAAAACGCATAATTTTTGAATAAAAAATGAATCGAGCGAAAATGTTACAATTACGTAACTGTCTTGTACATCGAAAGAAAAAGACCCAATAAATCATATACTAAAGTTCCATTTTGATTGTATGTGTGCCTGTTTCAGAATATTAATGCAAATTCACATAAAATTTAGAGAGCTTCCCCTTAATAGCGTCCTTTGCTTGATGCAATATCTAGAATTGGTTTATGTCAATAAAAATTCAGATAATATTATTTAATAACTAGATAATCCATACTACTTAATATTATAAATGCGAAAGTAACTCTGTCTGTCTGTTACTCAATCACGCCTGAACTACTGAACCAATTTGCATGAAATTTGGTATGGAGATATTTTGATACCCGAGAAAGAACATAGGCTACCTTTTATTGCGAAATATGTACCACGGGCGAAGCCGGGGCGGACCTCTAGTATGCCATAAACGCACAAATATTTCTCACCTTATGCCTACTTTTGGCTAATGCAAAGAGAACTATCATAGCGTATATTATCTATACTTATAATAAATCTGTAGAGAGGCCAATTCTGTACATGAAATATATTTAAAAAAAAACTATGAAGGGGTGATAAGGGATCGCTACTGATGCCAAAAATGCAATCAGTAAAATTTTTGTCTGTCTGTCTGTCTGTCTGTCTGTCTGTCTGTCTGTCTGTCTGTCTGTATATTCGTTATAGAAACAAAAACTACACGACGGATTTTAACGAAATTTGGCACAATTATTCTTCATACTCCTGGGCAGGTTATAGTAAAAGAATCATGTAAATCGGTGTAGAAACACCAAAGTTATACATGAAATACGCTATAAGTCATCGCGCGTGAATTACATGCCATAAGGATTATTTTTGTGTATCAGTTGCCGCGTTCGACGCGCTTCGCGGCGGGAGCTATAAAAAGGCGGCGGGTCCGCACCCGTTTCGCGTTGTCACGGCATCACGTGTGAACGGCTGAACCGATTTCGATAATTCTTTTCTATTATATTCCTTGAAGTACGAGGATGGTTCTTATGTAGAGAAAACGTAAATATGTACCACGGGCGAAGCCGGGGCGGACCGCTAGTATAAAATAAGGTATTATATGGTTTTAAAATATATCTACAGATGATCAAATAGCCCAAATTATAAATGAATGATATTTTTAAAGTAGTTTTTTCTGAATTATTTTGTCTCAATATTAAGTAAAATGCTAATTTTATTATTTTTCCTTATTATGCAACGAGCTTTGATGCAAATATGTAGGAACTAGGATTTGGAGTTGTGCCTTCAAGACATACAAGAAAAATAAATACGATACTGGACATAATATCGGTATCCATACATTACCTACATAAAGATACAACTAATTTTAAAAAATCCACTACCCATTCTCCCCATATATAGGATAGGTAGTAGGTACCTACTACTTTATATTAATAAAATATGATTTAAATCAAATTGTGAAATTAAGTCTTAAATGTTAAAATTATGGTTAAAATATATAATACCATATATAGTTTTTTTTAATCATGTTTAAGTTTCTAAGCATGATTTTTCTTTCAGTGCATTTACATCAGACGAGCGAATGCTCATTCTAACCCCACTATGTCAAATTCTTTTAATGTAAACGGGCGTTGAGAATAAATAATTATTATTTCGTTGTTCTTAGTGCTTTCGCTATATTCGCTGCTTTATGCTATATTCTACTGAACAACACTGAATACGAGTTTTCGTTTACACTAAAAGAAATAATGATCTTGCTCTAGCTCTATGGCCGTTTGAAGTACATGCACCGTTTTAATTAGCTTTTTCCTTTTTTCAATTTAAAAATTAACCGGAATTTTTTATTATGACAATAAATTTTTACGAATAGGTACTAATTATGTCTTTGTGATAGACGATAGAAGAGTGTACCTATCCATATTGTATCGTGTAGGTACCTAGTTTCAGAACTTATTACATAGGTACTCATTCCAAAAAGGCGCCTTTCATGAAATTGAGTCATAATATTATCTAAAAGGTTAACTGTACGTTGAGTTATAATCAAGTTATAATAGATAATAAGTTATATCATTGTTCCATTTATTCTCAATATTTTAACCCATTCAGTAGGTAATTGAAATATATCATAGAGATTTAATTCTTTGTTATTGTGTGAATGAAATTATGGATGCTTCCTTTTAATTGAAATAAAAACAAAAATACTGCATTGCTGTGGTATAAAATATATTTTAAATTTTAATGCTACATTGCTTTGCTACATGATTCTGCAGATTTACTTATGTGAAGTTAGATAGAATCCGACCGTGCTGCCGCCACACCACCGTCCGACGAAACTTTTGCTCACGATGTTCACCTTTAATGGATAGTTCCTCCCTTTGCTACAGAGGGCGCTTCATACATTGTTGAACAGATATGTATAATTTAAAATAATAAAAGTGTGCTTTGTGGCATTGTGTTATGTGAAGGCAGATGCGTCGATTCATTCATCATTTTAATTTGAATTTGATAATATGTATGCCTTCTTAAATATTTAGTTAGAAAAATAAATAACAAATCAATGAATGTAAAGATTTATACATAATAATCAAATATGATCTTGCTTTCATTACTATCAAAAAGTTTTTAGTGGCGCCCTCATTTTTACAAACTATGTTTGTCATGCTGTACAGTCTACTGTTTATTTCTTTAAATATATTCAGTGGGTGGGTACGGGTTCTATATTAGGTTCTAGTAATTTATTTTATTATCACTTTGCGAAACTATTTTCTGTATCAGTTACTAAAATAAAAGGGTAAAATAAAACACAAATAAAAATTTCATAACATTTAATCAATTACATCAAACAAATAACATACATGATTGTAACTTCGGCAAGTTGCATTGATTTAGACCGACTAGAGATCGAAGCGACGCAGAACGTGGCTTACCCATGTTGAGATTTACATCAGGCGTTGCTTTGTGTTACTAACTAAACTTTTATTTTATGTTTTATTATCATTATATGACATAACCGTTAATTCTTTGAAATATCCATTTGAACAGAAACTAAACGTTTCTTTGTTAATTTTAAATTTCGTCAACATTAGTTCAGTTCGTGACACAAGCACCACCCATTTTACAATAACTGCACTGTAAACTTAAACAAGTAAAACTACCAACAAGTACTCAATTCGTTGTTAAATGCGTTGTTTTGTGCCTTTTCAACGAAATACGGAAGACTGATCTATCTTAATACAATATATATGTGATGTCAGTTTTAATCGATAACTTGACGTAATCATTTCATACTCCATTTATCTGATAAATTACATCTATAGCAAACAATAATTGATTTGTAAATACGAATCGTTTAATATTAACAGTAAAAAATTGTTCATATACCTAACATAATTAACATCAATATTACTCCCGTGCGTCGAACCATTTGACGTGCGTACATATAAAAAATAATAGTTTAACAATCCGTATTTCCTATAAATAGAAATAACTATATTTTAATAAGCTATAAGATCCAAAAGTTTATATTCTATATAACTTTGGCAATAATTGTATATTTTGTTTGTATATTATTATTAGGTATATATTGTTTGATATGGTCCCCGTGGCAGAGAATAAAGACGACCCATTTGAACTCGTTTAACGTACTTAATATTTTTATTTGGCAATATATTGTGTTAATTCGGAATGTTAAGGTCAAATATAATTATAATAATTAAATACGTTGAACAGTTGAAAGTTGTCGTATTATATTTGAAAAAGGCACGTCACTTTCATAGCTCTTTGCCCCGCTTGTTTATGTTCATAACATTTCAATTAGAAACACTGATAAAACACTGTATACATTATTCGATCAACATATGATTTTGTTTGAAGTGAATATAGAAATTACATATTAGCAAGAAATATACTGATTGATTCAAATATACATAGAAAAATATACAGAAAAAAGATAAAATCAAGTATATGGAATTGTGAGTGAACGAGAATGAACGTTTGATCGAATAATGTCAAATTCGAATTTGGCTATAGCAATTGTTATATCGGCCAAAACAATTACGTCTAATAACACCAAATAATTCGCGCATATACTAACACGTACTTATCCTAGTTCTAGATAACATACAATGGCACATTTAATATGTAGCATTCGACTTTAGCTATAAAAATGAACATCGTTATATAATTATATATTACCGTTTGCTCTATATACTTAAAGGCCTTAGCATCACCTCTTATTGCGATAATAAGGTCCTAATCAAATCGATCGAAGTAAGGGGCGATCATAAGATCTCAGTACTGTTTCTTAAAAAGTTAAAAATAAACTCATGCTCCATTACTTCACTTATATCTACGCGTCTACATTCTGTGTGCATCTTTGAACGGAGTTTAGTTAATTTTGTATATTAAAGCCGATTTACAAAAATACCTTGAGTACATAATACCAATTGTGCGTGGTAAACATCATAGAAAATATTGAATTGTAAAAAATCTTGTTGTATATGTCTGTTACAAAATTACGTTATTTATACTGGCCGTTTTATTCGTTAAAATTGGCTTAAAATTAATACGACCAATAATTTAGTAATGTAAAAATGGCTGTTTTATTACGAATATCGGAATGATTATCAACAGACTGTAAACCACGCATCAGCATTCAACACATCAACAAATAACATAAATACAAAGCTATCCATTATTTACATAAAATTCGAAATATGTCAACTTTACCAAAATACACATCTCATAGTCAACACAATTATACATACATAATTTTCTAATAGCAACGACGATGCAGCGACACCGATAAAGAACG
The DNA here is from genome assembly GCF_061535395.1 of Colias eurytheme. Lineage (NCBI taxonomy): Eukaryota > Metazoa > Arthropoda > Insecta > Lepidoptera > Pieridae > Colias > Colias eurytheme. The sequence continues at coordinate 12,345,893 of NC_142981.1, read as the reverse complement.
AACGAATCTCCATTTTGTTCATTCAGTCACTCGGTAAGTACCAATTGTGAAATTGACATTCGTGTTTGTCACGATTCCTCATAAATCGATTAGCCCTGTAATACTGACTCACTTGAAATAATTGACACGCAAACGCACCAATTCATATATACTTTTAAAAATATGAGAATCATTTTGTTTCACACGCACTGAGAGATTATAGTCAGGGAGTCGTACATGAGTGACATTTATTAAAAATTCACATAAAAACTGCTTTGAGCCCTCACACGTCACTATGTTACGCGAACGCGAGCCGACACAGGCCGTAGTCTCGAGCTACGGAGCCGCCTTCACACTGCAACAGACGGCGCATGTTACTTTATAGCTAATTCATACTAAAACGTAAAAGTTAGTCTAGTATGTAAGTTGCAGTTGTTACAAGAATATTTAATACATTAATTTCTATCTTAACTGGTATTTTACTACGTTAATATTATTCCAACACCTTAGAAAAACACAACAAACATTTATACTAAAAAAGTTATTTATAAGTACTCTTGAAACAACAGCGGTCACAACCAACTGAGGTGGTCGTCGTTACGAAAAGTTAAGAAGAAATAAAAGTAAATAAATACCATACTGGCGTTTGTTATTTCAGTTTCAATAGAAATCTGACTTAAGACTAATGTTAGTAAAATATGAATGGTAAGAAAAATGATTTTCAGTCGTTTCGGTAACGCGACCGTATACACCGCTGCAGCTGTCTAACATAATACTGGGACTAGGTTTGGCAATATCTTTATGATAATTCGAGCTAACAGCATCGGACTAGGAGTAGTAGACGTCCATGTTGTAGTACTCACCTTGGTCGAAGGTCGACGGGTTGATGTAGGAGAGCAGGTCCTGGTCGCTCATGTCGGTGAGGCCCTGCACGGGCGCCGTCATCTCCTGGCTCACGGCCTGGCTCACCGCCTGGCTCACGGCCTGCGACACGGCCTGCGTCACGGCCTGCGACACGGCCTGCGACATGGCCTCCAGCGGCGTCTCCGCGCTGGGCTCCGCGGGCGGCTGCGTGTCCGCCGTCTGCATGGCGCCCGACCCGCCCGCGTTCTCGTTGCTGAATATGTTCGCCGTGCTGATCGCGGACTTGACGAGCGCGTTCATTGCGGAATCGGAGGTTAGTATTTCCGCAGCCGCGTTCAATATCATCGACTTTACAGCCGCGGGGGGTGTTTTGACCGATGTCGGTATATCGGGCATCATCATCAGTTCCTCCTGTGTCGGGCCGGACTGTACGACTAGAGGATTGTGCATCCTTTGGTTGTTTTCGCAGAGCATGCTGGGTGAAACTTGCGGATTGAGGATCACATCGGGTGGGATAGTGGACGGGGGCATCGGGGAAAGAAGTTCGGTGGCGGAGTTGCGTTGGACGACCGCCGCGTTTGGACTCAGTAGAACGTCTGATGCATGAGATGCAGTGGACGGAGACGTAGCAGAGCCAGACAAGTGGTCTTCCACTCGCGAGTTAACGAGCTCGTCAAGTTTGGCAGCGTCCGACGGCAAGATAGCGGCCGTCGCTTTCATCGCATCTTCCACCAGTGCCGTCATCTGTGCGCTCTGCTGAGCCAGTCTCTGTTCTATCTGCGAAGCTTCCATTTTTGTCATCGCTCCAAAGGGATTGTACGTTCCCTCTCCGTTTTGCTGCACTTGGTTGTACACCATGAGCCTCTGCTCTGTCGTCGATTGTAAGACGGTGGTCGGCATCGCCGAGTCAGTCATCATCATTTCTGAATTGAGCACCTTCATGTCAGTCTCCAAGGGATCCATTTGAGTCTTAGTGGAGATCAGTTGCTGCATGGGATTCATAGGCGCCATCGGCATGATTGGCGGGTCAACGTATATCTGACCGCCACTATCGGAGTTAAAGATAGCCGCGGTGACGGATTCCACCATCTTATCAGTTTGCACCTGATTCTGAATCGCTTGGAGGGTCTGCGTGAAAAATGCTTTAGGAGATTGCGGTTCACTTTGCGAAGATGTGGAGGGGGATAGCTTTATGGAGTCGAAGCCGCTGACGAAGCCGACCTGTGGATAGGTAACTATTGATTAATATTATGGCATTTAAATCGAAATTTCATAGTGAATTAATGAAGCGATCCTAAATTGCGCGAAGCTAGAGCGGCATAGCACAGACCTGATGCGACGTGTTCTCGGACTTGAGGCGCAGGTCCATGCCGGCGAGGTTGTCCGTCGGCAGCTCGTCGCGCTCGTCGCCGTCCGCGCTGTGCTGGCTCGACTCGTCCGCGACCTGTGCCCAACCAACAACCGACCCTTACTCGTCGCGGTAACTCGGACAACGAAACGATCATATCCGATGACTTTCGACTATATTAAAACTGTAAATCTTTAAACATCGTTAGACTTTATGAATACAATGAAAAAATTCAGAGCAAGGAAATCTATGAGATGTCACACACGAAAGCGCGGGAATCGCCGGGTGTGGCGTGGTGTCTAATATATTACTGTCATATTTGACGACAAAATATAAGTCGTGAATGGAGTGGTGTAAATGCGATTCACGCGCTTTCGTGGCAGATTAAGTATAAATTGAAAAGAAAAGTAAGCGAATATTGAATCAAATTTCAGTCAGAACGCAGGGGTCACAGAATGAGGGGATATGAATGAATAAAAAATAAAAATAACAATTTACCTCGCTTTTGAGGCCGAGCGGCGAATGCGGATCGGGTAGGATGACGGAGGGGCGGCGCGCGGGCGGGGCGGGGGGCGGCATGAGCCCGCCGAGCCCCGCCGCGCCCGCCGCGCCCCACCACGCCACCGGCCGCGCCTCGCGCTCCTCACCTGATCAAACGAACGATTAATATGCGACTCTGCGACGGCGTACGTAACGTGCCTTTCCGTTCGACAACATCCATCGCAGTCATTTTATGCAATTTGGTTTTGTTCTATTGAAATATTTCTGATCTCGCCCGGACGGATTGGAAAATAGAACGGCCGATGGCATTTTACAGCCACCAAATTTGATCGCAAGTATCACATAAATTAAGCTTAGCGCCGATTCGGGTGGGTACACGGAAATTGAAAATTGTAGGAAAATTAAAATGCAGCTGTACATTTGAAGAATTTAAAACGAACATTTTAATATTAGTACACTTTCCAGTTATTAAAGACATTTATTTTAATCTAGTACCTGATAATTTACAATTGTCGTCTTCTATATCTTGCAAATCTCTTGAAATAATTCCGAACTTAAAATTAAACATCACAGATATTATGAAGTACTTTTAAAATGACTGTAATGGATCCGGAGCGTTCATAATTGCAAGGCACGGACTAAATCTAAATTCGGGAGTGTATGGGGGCTGAACTGTAAATGTGTGCGTGTCTTTTGTTTAGTTTATTATTTATGTAGGAGTTATAGGGTGCAGTAGAGTTTTGGTAAGTAATTTATGTAAGTGTTAAGTGACATTGTAAAAAATATCTCATTTTTAACAACATAAACAACAAAAGTATACTTTAATTTATCAATACATGATTCCATTTAGAACTCTTTTACACAATTCTATCAGCATCTGACACATCTATCGATTCCATTGTGATGTGCCGTATCGATTTCTGTTAACCCCACATTTATTTCAAAAATTAAAATGAAAAATTCAAATATAAAAATTAATGTTCAAAATTTGGCGCTACAGACAGTCACCATTTACTTTATTTTTTTTAATATCTATTAAAGTATGTTCAGTGAGGTATTATTCTGTGGGTGTCGTTGTGCAGTGGCACAGTAAGTGTCTATTGATAGTGTGTGTTTGTGTGTTCGTGTGTCAGTACCATAGAGACGAGGGCAGGCGCGAGCTGGCTGCCGGCGAGCGCGCTACCTAGACAGACCTAGCTTGAACAGAGCAGAAAGAAACAGTACGCATATACGCATCAGTCATTTCTTTCAATACTATATCTACTAGGTAAAAAGATTAACTTATATAACATAAACATGCACATGGATGACACAAGCAAACGACGGTTCAAAGCAATCGGTTATACACGCTTGTTGCGCACAAAATACGCATAAACAACGATTAATTAGTAATGGTTAATTTATTATTTACTTTTAAATTATCGATTGGATTTTTTTTTACTGCAACGATTGCTTATGCGTATTTAAATAGCCTTCTCATACAATAACGATGTGATTTCACATACATAAATATATGCACCATTTTAATCAAATTAGTACGTAATGGTTCATCCATAGTTATTTCAAAACATTAGTCGGTATAAGAATGCCTAGTTATGAAGCTCCACTGATATCGAAACAAGCATTCGAGTTCAAAATAATAGTTAACAATTGTTTCGGTTCAGTAATTTCTGGCATGTGAACGAATGAACGATGAACGATTCCAAATGTTCGACAAAGCGTGGCTCTATGCAGTTAGTGTAATTACATAAAATTCTTACAAATGTAATTATACAGCAATTTTTAACATTTATTTTTACATTGAAGCGACATAATGTTAGTTAACATGCAACATGTTACAAGTGGTACAACGATTATAATGTTTCATTTGCATATGTTTATGACGCTCGCGCACTTTGCTGCTATCATGACATTCATTAATAAATTATCAATGAATAGCGTTAGACGACATTGAAAAATATTTCTTAAAAATTGGAAATAGGATATTTATTTTTAGCGGCCATTTTGATAACCCAATATAACGGAAGTATTGTTTCTATTTACAAATTCAAGTAAACGAATTAACGTTTTCATTTGTTCGTTACTTAAACATAGAATTTTGTTTTTATTTTATTTCTATACAAATGCACTGTTATGTTTTTAATATTAATGTTAATAAACGTCCGATTTGTATTAAAAACAAAACAGTTTAGATTCAAGTTTAGATGTATAACGCTGATAATTGCAACACGTGTTTTATTAAGTTATCCATGAGTATTAATTCAACCCCGAGTTATTTTTAATACTTTTTCATATCCCACAAAAAGTTCAAAACCCGCGCGCCCCACAGGCAAAGGCTCACAGCCATACAGCCAAACGTCACTGTCAATGTCATCTGTCAAAGTGCGCGAGCGTGTGTAGGCGTTGCGTATCTGGTGAGACTTACCGATCGGGTGCGCGTGGTGCCTGGTGCAGTGCAGCGGGCCGGTGTCGAGCGACGGCGGCGTGTAGAGGAACGCGTGCGGTTCGGACGCTTTGCCGCCGGAGCGCACGAAGATCTGCACGTTGATCGCTTCGGCTATGTCCGTGCGCGCGAACGCGGGCACGCAGCAGACTAGGTGTGTCTGGAATTGTAATGAACATAATTATAACACTTTTATGGTACAAAAAGATAAATACATCGTTACAAATATAAGACAAAAAATATTTAAGCATAAAGTTCTGTTTGAAGGCGGATTTTAAACCAAATTAAACCACCGATTAAAAATACTATGGCGCCTAGAGTATAATCAATAAATAAATGTCTATAAAAAAATAAATATTTTCCTGTTATTAATTGCTATGTTAAAAATAACTCCAAATTGACGTTACATCAATCAATCGGTCAGGATCGATTAAACATGTTTTTGAATACAAATGATTGACCGGTTAAATTATAATTACTTAACACTCACTCAGCGAACTTACCCAATTATTTCGTGCGTTTGTAATTATACCTACTTTGAAATAATCGGTAATTTTAATATGATAAGTGAGTGTCAAAGATAATTGCACATAACAATCCTGTAAGTAGTCCTGAGCATTGCAAATAAAAAACTATCTTTGCCTATACTTTTTAACATAATGACTTCTATCTAAACTTTGGCCGCTTTTAAGGTAAACTACCCATCTCATTGGACAAATGGAGTCTATTCTATTTTACTTCAATCTCTAGCAAAAGATGAAAGCTATAATTTATTTAAATTATGTATAGAAAAAAAAAACAGTTTTATATATACATGATAAAGATCCACACCTGCTGCAAGAACTCTTTATCCGGCACCACCTCCTCCTCCCAGGGTCTGCCCTCATGATGACCACGGAACACCACCCGGGTCTCCTTGAGGAAGTTCTTGCCGAGGAGGTACAGCTCCAAGCCACCAGTCGCTGGACAGGAGACAAGGGATTTGCGGCAGACCTCTGGTACTCCGGGAGGTTGGGCTGAAAACGAGTGCAATGTTTTTATTTATTTTGGACAAATTGTAAGAAAAAATGCTCAGTATGGGTTGAGCTACAGTATGATTTGTGTTCGATTTACAGATTGTAATATTAAGATTGGTCAGTTTGGTGAAGTCTAAAATGCTTACGAAGATATGTTCTATGTCGATTCTGCGTATTAATGTGTGGGTATACGTTTGTGTCTTTGCGTCTATCTGTCGATGTGTGCGTTAGTGTCCTATGTGTACCGAACCACTAATTATGCAATTAGTGGTTCGGTATACGGTCGATGTATGTCTGTGTATTTGTGTTATACGTGAGTGTGTGTTTGTGTTTACAATATAAGTAAGTGAAGTGCCGTGTTCCCAAGTGGGGTAAGGGGCAGATGCATTATGCATATATCTGTTTCACTGATCGATTTTCTTTAGGGACAAGTAGGTGATCAGCCTTCTGTGTCCTGCCAGACCGAGATATTTTTTAAGCTATTGCATAGCTTCTATCGCGGGCCTTGAGCGCGGGGACCGATTCTAGAAATTCCGTAACGAAAAAACCTCACGCTCCCCACTTCGACGGGCACGGAGGTGTGGCTTGAAGGCATAGCATGCAATAGCTTTATCGCGGCAGTCCCCGAGTGCCATACGTCTTTTTTTTTTCTTCTTCTCCACCGGGAATCGAACCTAGGTTCTACGCTCACGCGTCAACCACTGTACCAAAAAGGCAATACATACTGCATATGATCTGCGTGGAGCACACTTGCAGCGTCTCCGCGCGGCCGGCCGCGTCCACGATCTCTGTGCGGAACACCATGCGGCACCGCGTCGACTTCTTCTTGCCGCGCGCCGCGTGTGCGCCCGCAGCACCGCTCGCGCCCAGGGTTTCGCCGAAACGGTGCTCCACGTCTACGTTCCGCTCCTGTTTGATATATGATATTGTTGTAGTAAATGGAAATCTGAATGTGATATGATTATTAAAGTAGTAAAGGTGTTTTATTTTAAAAACTGTTATAATGAAAAGACGTCGTTAAATGGTTGTGTTGCGATAATTATTTGGTGGACATTTAATTTAAATGACCAAGATCGGGGCTATATGACATAAAAGATGAGTGTAACTGTGAAACAAGAATGTTTTGGCAATTTTTTCCGCTAGCTAATACTTTCCGGTCACAATGATAAATGATAAAAAACAAAGTAAATAGATGTCAATCCAAACACATACCCAATGTAAATAAACAATCTTTACACAGATAGGTTGTACATCGTTGTTTACAAAACAATAGTTCAGCAATTGATAGCGAAAGAAAACATTGACCATCCCAGATAGAGTTATGTAATTCCAATAGACGAATACAATTTTCTCATCTTGAAGTCCTGGAACTTTCTCAGAATGGTTGAGGAAAACGCAATGAGTCAGTCCATTATTACTATTGTGTTAAGATTATTGCTCCAGTAACGGGCGCGTCGACCTCTCGTGATAAGCCACGGAATGGGCACAAAGGGCACCCGCCGGTACTAAAATAACATCCGACAGATAACCACGTGCATGCTTTGTGTTGAGCTTCCTAATTGTTGATGGTAGGAATGCTCTGCTGGTCTTTGCACCGCGAATGAGCAATTTGTCAGAATTTGGGGGACTTTAGATTCGTCGTACTACGGGGAGGGAAGGTACCAATGGCTCGTATATTATGATAGGTATATCACTAGTATACCAGTCAATAACAATCTTTCAATAATTAAAGAGAGTAAAGACAGAATTTAATCATTAGACGAAAGTAAATATATTTTTTTAATTAAAATTGCGTTTATTGAAGTAAAAATCTTTCTTTATTATTTTCGATCGAAATTTGAACTAGCCAAGAAGCTGTAATAATGCCCTATTAGACGTTATTAGGGAGAAATTTCTATGGAGTATTCATCAAAGACAAAATTCCTTGAAAATATTTTATGATTTTATCGTATGAAAATCTAAAATTGAATAATGAGCCCGAAAATTGTGTCTATTTTCCCTTTCATCATGTACTGTGTCCTTACTTGTTTGTTCATCTCGTTTTCACATTCGGTCAAGGTCGCTACTCTTATTTTGTGAAAGGAATGAAATATTCGAATTATTCTCTCTTAGTTACAATGTTTACTAACAATTTTTGCTTTTAGAATTTGTTTCGACGTAAAAACATATATTTTTGTTTACGAAAGCAATTTATGTTTTTGTAAAAAGCGTAATAAGTGTTGTTTAATTTTTAAATGTATTGATATTTAAAAAGAAAATTATTTTATTTATTTAGTATTGAAAGCCTTCTTGAACCTGTTTCTATTGCAATTTTGAAGTAATGACTGATAGATGTTTTATATCGCTTCTCAAACAAGGCAGAGCAAATCGAGTAGAATTATGGCAATTTTCAGAAAAGTTATCGAATACAAGACTACACCTATTACCTCAGTTAATTCCCGAATCCGATATATAAATCTAAACATCCCTATTACTAAAACGTCGTTTAAAGTTAAAACTATCCTTGCACACCACATACCTTCAAGATCCCCACGCAGTCGCACGTAACCTGCCAGTTTTTGGCCGGCTCCAGGTCGATCTCTATGACCACAGTGCCGTCTTCCTTCCTCTCCTTGCAGGGGGTCGAGTTCTTGCCCGACACTCGACATGCTTGGTAGAACATGTGCGGTGCTACCCGCCCTGTGTCTGTGCCTATGAACACCTGTAAGAAGAAATATTATAGTATTTCAATTTTTGCCGGACATTTGACATGCTTTGGTAAAACAGGAGGGGTACTCGACCTTTATCCGTACCTATGAAAACCTGTATAGTATATAATTAGCATTTTAATAGGCAGGATAAAATTCAGAGGAAGGGCAAATGTTTACTGGGTTTGTTTTCAATTTTTAGGGCATATGTAGTCGGTATTTCAGTTTTAATTAAGTCAAGATAATGGCCAATTTTAATTCGGTTAAATTGTTTAAAAGCTGTATGGATAAGGGTAAAGGGCTTATTTTAATTGGGATAAATTGTTGTTGATACCTGAATAATTTGCAATTAGTTTTTAATTATGTTTACAGAAGGGTTTAATTGTTTTGTTTCAGTAAAATTTGTTATTACGCTTAGGAGAACCATGGACTTTTTGTAGTGAAAATTAAACTTAACGGACGCGGACGAAGTATAGGGTGATAAATAATTCGTAATGAGAACGGCTATCGTCCATTGACGTCATTCACTTTGAAAACTAGTTATATATCATTTTATTCACACACTTTACGATATTAAAGACAAAAAGAAACGAAAATAGTACCTATTCGTCCTGAACAAATGGAGATTATTCAGATTTGAGTAAATGCTATAAATTCTTCTGCAAATATTATTTAAAGGCAAACAATTTTTGTCGCACACTTCTAGTTACTTTTATGGTTGTCCTTAGAAATAATTTCATGTGTTGAAATATGAATTTTTGAGCAAGAAAAGTACCTTTGTTAAGTTATAAGATTTAAATATAATAAGAATTCCTTTAAAGCCATGTTGATAAATTTTTATTCACATTTTTGGAAACACATAAATATTTTCATTTTCACTGATTAAGATATGAAACTTGCTATAAGGTTGAGTAAAGTGTAGGGTATGAATATACAGTTTTTTGTGTTGTATTTCTAAAATAAAAGCAGAATAATATTTACCTGTAAAACTGCTGGCTTATCATAACCGACTAGTTTCACTATCGGAAATCCATTCCCTGAATTGTCCTTTACTGCTCCTCTGCTTCCTTCAGTCTGATATCTGGAAAGGAATTGGTAGTATTAAAATCTATTTTAAAGTTATTTATGGCTTTATTATGATATCTATTATTAATTAATATGTTTTCAAATGATACGTGATTATATTATATTTAAATTTGTAACTTGTTTTATTAGCATTAGTATATGTAAGTATATTTGCATAAACTAAACCATTGACGCGTTTAAAGATTTTTGACCATACCTAATGGCAAAATATGTGTATCGACAATCGATTTAAAAATTCAAGATTTTTTTTTAGTTCTTTGAATTGATTCTAACATTTCGAACACTAGTATGACGAGCTTTTAAATAATTAAAATATGTAAAATATTTTTTTTTCAGTGCACAAATGACGCACTTTAGACATAACAAAGGTCTTTTAATCGTTATAGCGTGAACAATTTCATAGTAAGTTCGATTTGAACATTTAAAATGCATCTCACCTCGCTCTGTGCTGCGACTCCGGCTGGCAGAGTATCTGCAGCTCGACCGTGCCGTCCTTGGACTTGCTAGTGAGCGGCGCGGCGAGGCCGGGCGGGCCCGTGTGCGTCATGGAGGCCAGCGCTCTCCGCCGCGCGAGCGCCTGCGCCAGCTTGCCCCCGTATTTACCCCCCAGCTTGCCTCCCAACTTGCCCCCAAGCTTGCCCTCCGCCGCGTACTTGCTGGCCAACTTGCCAGTGCTGCCCAGTTTACCGCACGACCGGTACGCCGGCTCTTGGAACCTATTGTTGGAGTCGGTTATTATTGGACTAGATATGCTGCACCCCGCTCGAATCCTGAAAACAAATTACTTATACATTATTCGATGAGAACGATAGTCGAGTAATCTCCCAATTACAACTGTGAAGTGTGAGTTCGATCGCTTTATCAAACGACATCCCGCCATTTCGTAGATCCCGTTGTTAGGCGAACGATTTACGTAATTAAGGTTCAGAGTTCGGATCAGTGTCATTCAATTTTAGATAGGCAGATAGCTGTGGATTTATTTTGTTTAATATTATATCGCTGTTGTGACTGTCGATATATCACGTAGTGCGATAACGGACGTGTCTTTAAGACCACACCGACATACATAATTTCTGTTTAAATATTACATTATTAGAACAATTGGTTATTTTAAAGTGTAACATGCGGGGTTAGATAACAACTGATAGGGCGGGGTTGTGGCCGCAGCATAAGCGTATAAGGCTGCGGCCACAAGCCCGCACACAGCGTGGTAGAGCAGTATGTGTAACGTACGCGGGCACAGGCAGGGCGGCGGACGCAGCGTCGAGCGGCGCGGGCGCGGGCGCCGCGGGCGGAGCGAACGCGTACACGTCATTCGCATCTTCGCACTCTATTTTAACGTCCGACTCGTTTTCACGGCGACGCTTTGTATCTGGCTGATCCCATTCCTCCGGCGCGTCCGACAGTCTGCGCACACCCGTTACAATTTCGAATTTAGATCGTTGCAATTTATTTTTATCTGTCAAGGATGAATTATAAGCCAAAAGCGTGTCGCAGATCTTGGGAATATCAAAATTTTTTATTATGTCAAAACATGCTTTATTTATAGGTCATATTAATCATCATTTTAAATGCAGGAATGCAAAAAATTTAGGGGATATAGAACGCGCTACTTATACATGCGCGCGCCGTCAGGTGCGGGGTGCCAGAAAAAATATAATTTAGGCGCTTCTATTTTTAACGTTACTTGGCATCAATCAACAACAAGAGAACATGGAATGGTTAGTTGAAAAGGTTAGTTTTTAATCGACCATTAAATCGTGTAATACATTCTACACATCGTCATGTTAATCGTTCAGACATTGACCAAGAAAACATCAGACGTCACAGACCACCATTACCACCAACAATATCTTAAAATCCCAAAGGTCAAGGCAAGTCATTACGTATTTCATACGCTTTATTAGCCAAAAAATATGGCATAACTACTTTGGATGTCTAAAACGTGATTTTTAAAACCAGTTATTGGTACCAAAAAAACTTACCGTCGACGCTCTTGAAAAAAACCTATGAGAAATATTCAATTTTGAGAATATAATTTGAATTAACAATTTGCGTAAAAAATTGTTTATTAAGTATATCTTAGATGCATCTTCAAAACAAGTTACATTTTAGATCGTTTTCAAATAAAAAGTTAGGTACGCCATTTTAAATCTATAATCAAATGTTAAAATATTTGGCCATCATCTTAATTAGAACCGTCTCTACAAAAACCTGTTATAACAACCCAAATAATCTACGAAAAATCCAACAATCTATGAAATTCTAGAGCTTCCGCGGTTACCTAATATGTGTTCAGTTTATCTTTATTAATTGTGCGCGTGCGCAGCGTGGCGCCGCACGTGGTGACGCACTTTTGGCAAGCCGCCGCGTGATTCATTGCTACCTATTATAGATTTTACTCTACTGAACTTTTATTCAGTACTTCTTGCCGTAAACAATGAAGTGGGTTGCCATGGTGATATGAATTTGTTTAGGTGTGTGTCCTATTCATGGACGTATAAAAAAAGACGGACGCCATATTACGAACAAACAACGTGAAGCCACCATAGTAAGCTAGCGATCGTGTAAAGACAATAAACACGCACACACTCTCACCATAGTAAGCTAGTCGGCCGCCATTACGTCGTGAACTACCGACTGATTAACTGCGTCACTGTTTCACAAAAAATATTAAAAATGCCGTCTTGCGTGGTTAAATGGTGTCGCAACAGTACAATTTTAAATAACAAAACACAAGGGATTACATTCCACAGGGAAGCAAGTTATTTCTTTTGTTTTAATGACAAAATTATTACGGCAAAATTTAAAGAAAAAAATACAGCCGCCATTGTCAACAGGACAGCTGTTGCCATGGCAACATGGCACACACACATGGATGTTTCGCCGCCATTACTAGGCTTCACTCAATGTTTAGGCGATATACCGTCCGTCTTTTTTTATACGTCCATGGTCCTATTGTTCTGGAAAGCATTCAACTTATGTAATTTTGTATAAGCCTCTTTGGAGGTATACACATAAGGAAAATTTGTTTTGTTTTGTTCAAATATAATGTAGTATACCTTTGGATTTCTTATTCTGTTGTTTTAGAATTTTGGACAATAAGTAAACATGAATAATTAGTGTCTAATTTTAATTCTGACATTATATTTTCAATTTTCAATAATAATTTACAATTATCTGTTTTGGAATTTGAGAACTTAATAAAATTAATGTTATGGACCAGTCTTGTCAAAAATATGGTCAACTCAATTTTAGTGAGAAATTGTTAAAACAAAAACGTCCAATAGACCGTCTGTCATATTTATGCATTTATTAAAAGATAGATTTAATTGAAAGCGTCAAGGATAGCTGCCAAAAATACCAAATGCTGAGGCGACACTCAGGAGGCGATTTATTTGCGTGCGTCATTCGCGAGACTGGAACACATTGACATATATTTGCATTTATCCATATAACCTGAAATCACTTTATCACTCAAAAACGTAAAAGTGTGAAAATTAGAGGTAACTTCGTGATTTTTTTTCTGTCGAGTCAATTTCAATGTTTTATGTTTTTGATCTGACAGAAACCTCGAAAATATCATCAAGTTTTACATAGGTATATGTATTTTATTTTTTATATTTGGTCTTGAATATTCGGTTTAAAATAATATTTGGTCTTGAACATTAGGTTTTGAGTATTACACGTATCATCTAAAAGTAGATTGGTGATTTGGCTTTATACCCACTCTTAAGTTTCCCGCTATTAGCAATTTTTTATTAACTACGGTCACATTTGTTTATTTTTTTTTCTGAATTATGGACGGCTTCATAGACTGCATTCGATTGTAGATTTAAATTTCTACCTATCAATTTATTTGCTATTAAAAATGACTACTGATAATGATATTACTACAAATGAATGTACTGCATGTTATTTCAAAGAAGTCCCTACTTAATGATCAATTACGTTTCTTCTTCAACTCACCAGTAATTTAAATGAACACCATGTTCTATGAATAGAGCGTATCACAGTGACAATATTGATAGGTTATCAGATGCGACACTCTTATCTCGCCTGATACCAGAACGGAAGTCACAATGCAAACATTTTGTAACTATTTAACGATTTGAAACAATTGTATGACACGTTTTATGATTACAATTACGCAGTTTCGATTCATACACATTGAACTATTTGACCCCAATTTTCTAAGAACAGCGTGTTGATTTTTTTGAATAGACTACAAATGTTATCAATTCGTTTGTTGTTTGTTTTATGATTGGAATCAATATGATAAAGAAATGGTTCCAAAAATAGGTATAATGCTAAATGTTCCAAGAATAGATATAGGTGTTAACATAATTGGATATATCATATAACTAATCGCGACTCCTTAATCCTATTAAATCCTAATTATAGGTCTTATGTATATGTTATATAATTAATAATTTTTGGGAGTTTCGCAATCTGTTTGTATAATAAATAACATCAAAACTAGAAAATTAAAAGGCATTAATATTAAAACTTCATTTTTCTTCAAGCATTGAACTTGCGAGATTTTTAAATGACCATCTAAATACCTATATGTCTATTGAAAACTCAAAGAGATATTGTCGTAATAGTAGATTTACTGCTAAATGAGATAGCAAAAACGATAATCACAGATTTTTCATTTGATAATATCCTTTTTCCCAAAAGAGACTAGAATCCAATCTCAACAATGATAAATATTAAATACTATCTTTCCATATTTGAAGATGAAATAGTTTTGATAATATTACGTAATTTGATAACATTAAATAAATGATAGATGTCGCCGCCAATATAATGGAGATTAGGTAAGGTAAGTTGCTAGATTATGTGTTTTGTTTTACTATATTTGATATATTTGTTACTGATTATAATGACTCAAAAGATAACGACCGATAAATATCGCCTAAATAGGCCCATTTATTTGGATTATTTTTTGAGACATTTTTATATCACAGACTGTAACTTTAGAGATGGAAATTTAGGGTATAAACCGACAAAGCCGGAATCACTACATAACTACATCAATTATGGACTGTCGACCTCTGTACAAAGTATTTTTGTTAATTTTTCATTTTGTAGGTTTTTTTTTGCAAAATACGTTAATTATATAGGTAGTATGTGAGTCTTAAAATGCCAGTCGTTGATACGGTATTCTCTATACGTATCCTGTACCATTTATTGACATTAAAAATTACAAATCGTATGCGATTACCGATATCACAGATATTAAAGCGCTAATTGTTTGCGGTTTCCGCGTAAATGACATTCTTTTTTGTACATTGTTGACATTTTTGTTTCTTATTAGCGCCTGTGTCTTACCGGAATGGGCGTTGATGGCATTAATACTTATTTAAGTTATTTCAGATTTTATATTTAAACGTAAGAAATGTTATTTTTATTGGAACGAAGTTCCTTATTGCGCGTTGTGAAAGGGGGCTAAACGGAATAAATTAAGACGAAAAGTTGTAACGACACTTTTTGCTATAGTTGCAATCCGTGCGGCGTGCGTTTCTCTGTCTGTCTGTCTCTAACTTAAAACTTCGTTCCATCCGGGTGTCCCCCCTCAAGTAAATAAGTACATACATACATTTTATTTTTAATAAATAAGTACAGATACATTTTATTTTCAATTGTTTAATTAAGGATCATAATTTTATGTTCAGGCCTAAAAGATTATCACGTGCTATATTTCACTTTTATAACAGTGTCGATTAGATAACCGTTATGTTTTTCAATCAATTAAAGTATTCACGTGTACCCCTTAAACAACAAACAGTCTGTCAACAGATAATAAATAGGACAAAGCTAGTCGTCCGCTAAACGGATGAATAAAATAAATTAGTCGTCCGATTACCGGATGAATAAAATAATTTAATCGTCCGATAACATCTATTTATCTATATATTTAGGTTATCGGGGTTTCTTTAGAGAACTGCCGCACGTATTATAGGTTTTTTGTGGGGGGAGGAGGGCACACGTAGGTATTTGATTTTTTTTTGCGCGTCGACGGAGCCCCGCTTCGCGGGGCTCCTATTTCTGTGTAGTTTTTTTTTTTAAGAAACCTAACCTAACCTAACCTAACCTAAACTTGATTTTTTTTTGCGCGTCGACGGAGCCCCGCTTCGCGGGGCTCCTATTTCTGTGTAGTTTTTTTTTTAAGAAACCTAACCTAACCTAACGGCTAACCGAACCTAAACTTGATTTTTTTTTGCGCGTCGACGGAGCCCCGCTTCGCGGGGCTCCTATTTCTGTGTAGTTTTTTTTTTAAGAAACCTAACCTAACCTAACCTAACGGCTAACCTAACCTAAACTTGATTTTTTTTGCGCGTCGACGGAGCCCCGCTTCGCGGGGCTCCTATTTCTGTGTAGTTTTTTTTTAAGAAACCTAACCAAACCTTACCTAAAGGCTAACCTAACCTAAACCTAACCTAACGAATTAAGGGTGAATATCTCGGCCATTTTTGAATTTAGAGAAAAGTTGTTCCTATAAAACATGCTTATATTAGCGTAATCTTTACGATAAAACAATAATAAATAGGTGTTATAATGACACCAACTCCTTCAAAAATTTTCTAAGTCCTGCGCCCCCTTTGCTTTAGTCCAACCCAACTAGCTTTAGTGTTAAAAGGTTATCTATTAATCCGAATAATCGGACGATTAAATTATTTTATTCATCCGGTAATCGGACGATTAAATTATTTTATTCATCCGGTAATCGGACGACTAATTTATTTTATTCATCCGTTTAGCGGACGACTAGACACTTTGTAATAAATATTATAAATAATAAAACAGTAATTATATATAAACTGCATCTCATAGATATCAGAGCGATAAACTGAAAATTACGTGAATGCATGCATCTCTAGGTACACCGAAGGTCGCTATAAAATATTATCTATTTAAACATTAATCTATGCCTTATATTAATAGTCTATGTGTGCAGTTATTTAGTCTTCTGTTTTGTGTAAATAACCTAGGTACCTACATCTATGTTATAAACACGAGATCGTAACTGTGTATGAATTATTAACCTGAACGAGATTTTTTTCTTTTAGAATGGATGTAAGAAAATTTATAAATTACAATATTTTATACAAGCCGAATAAACTTATTCAATTTTTGACCTGTATGCCAAGAGCAACGCAAAAAAAACACGCCTTTGGCGGAATTCGGAGGCTCCATTACGTAACATTTGTTGTCATGGCAACTAAAGTGTTGACACGAAGCAAACTATACCTAAATTTTAAAGTGGCGCACGAGGACTGATGTGATCTTGGTCAAACAAGTCTAAATTAATATAAATATTACATTAGTCGTTATTATTTGACATACAATTAGTAACATGCTAATTATTTAGTTGTGTAAATGGTTTGTTGTTAATTGTAAGAGACAGTACGGTTGTTAGGTATTATATTATTTGCTGTATGTACAGTTTTAATTTGTTAAGCAATGCAAACGACAACGGAAGCATAACATGTAACAAGGCATTGCATAATAGGTACTCCACAAAGCGAATATTCTTAATTACCCATACGTTTAAAAAAACGTATTCATTTTACGTGCATTTTTTTTACTAATAATGTCTGACAGTCCAACATCCTTGAAGTCAAGGATTGTATTAATAGTTAGATTTCCCAAAAGGAACAATTAATTTATAGAAAAATACGCCCATAGCGGGTTTCAACGTGCAATATCATTCGACGCAGCATCACAATTAGTTAGCATAACAGACCCACATTGAAGACATCCCGACGAAGCGTTAACATCCAGAAGCGAATGTCTCACCTGTTGACGGGGTCCGGGCCGAGCCCGCTGTCGTTGCTGTTCTCGCACGGCTCCGGCGGCCTGATCGTGTGCGTGTGTGCGTAATGCGCGAGCTTCCCGAACTTTCCCAGGTGCGCGAACTTGCCCGGGTGCGCGCTCTTGCCCGACATGCCCGGGTGCGCCATCTTGCCCGGGTGCGCCATCTTGCCCGCGTGGAGATACTTGCCCGGGTGCGCGCGCTTATGCGGCGCCCGGATTACCTTCCTGTGGACGCGGGCGCTCATAGTCGCGCTCGTGGACATGGTCATTTTCATGCCTGTCAACAACACGGAGCGTTAGGATGGGCTGTACCGTGAGCCGTATTGTTATGGACCTATACTAGACTTTGGATAAAAAATAAAGGTCCATTTAAAATCAAATTGAAAATCTTATTCCTTTATACACTATGTACGATATTTAGAGCTGTATACTTGACGATAATAAAAAGGAGAGTAAGAAAGCGACGCGATTAATATAAATTATTGTACTAACTTATACTCTCATAAACACTCCTACATTTGGTACACCATCCACTCTTTATAATCCTATGTTAATTCAAGTATCAATTACCGTATACATAACAATGTATAGCCGTTTTATATTCAGATGTTTACATAGTCCATTATTCATGTGTAGCGATAAGAGTATAAGACGGCCTTGAACCGCCTTTAGCGATTCATCACAATTCTGAACACAATTGTGAGTAAGCAAGATTGCCATCAAATCGTAAAATACTGTACGCAATGCGATGAAATAATACTTCCGATTTATACGACGAATGATAATTTGGGTGACATAAAGTTTATTGATTGAAATATTAAATTATGTATACAGTACAATTATACGTAAATAACGCGAATCAAAGTTAAAATAGAATCGTTTACAAAAGTTTCATTCTGTTAAGAATCATAATTCATAAGGTAAGTTAAAATTAGATAATTCCTGGAAGCAATTACTAAATAGAGCAAGAATAACCTTTTTTTTTTTTTTTTTTTTTATTTATTTTTTTTTTTTTTTTATAGTGGGGAAATCTTCTTAGATACCCCCGGCTCCCGGGGATGGAGCCGTGGTTATGTCGGATTTTTACCGACTAAAACCCCACTCTGTTCCATCGCGCTGCTTTGGACGGAACTGCGGGAACGGTTACGACTCTACCGCGTGTCCCGCCCAGCAGATGCCCGTTTCCAGGCCCACCACTAGAACCCCCCTCGCTGGCGGCTGCTGGAACGAAGGCTTACGCCACCAATGCGCAGACAATGGATCTTTCCCCGCTCCATCATCCGCGTTCCCCCGAACCCCCGACCCCATCACCGTCCGGCCGGAGGGTGAGCAAGAATAACCTAAATTATAAAGTGTCAAATATATTACGAAATAACTTGAAGTTAACACGAGCGAAGCCGAAGGTGAAAAGTAGGTACCTACTATTATAATTATAAATTGCTTACGCATGCTATTTTTTCGTATAAACTATACAGTGTATTCAAGATCTTATTTGTTTAACAAATCTTACGTGATTTCGTTGGTTTATTCAAAACTGTAAAATATTCACCCTCTTTAAGATTCGTTTAAGAAAGAAGTCAAGGCAAGGATTGTATAAATATTCGAATTAAAGATCAAGATTTGACCGGATATGGGTGCATTTAACTGAAAAAGGTGGGAATTGTTTTTCTTTTTATCACTTCATAGGTGTCTATAATTATAGTGATTACCTGATAGCTTAGGTATAATTTGATGATAGAATTATTCATATTTTGTGAGGTAGGTAACTAGGTACCTACATGAATTTGTTATTTGTATAATTTCAAAATTACCAAGATAATTACAGGCTAAAGCCTTGGAAACCTGGTGGCCCTTGACAAATATGGGTCAAAGATTATTAGTTTGATTACGAGTTTGACACAAGTTGTTACAGAAATATTAAAACAAATACCTCTAACAAATGTTTTCGGGTTTTCCTTTGATTTAATATGATCATAGATATTTAATTCAAATATGAAAGAAAGATCCAGATACAAGTACACTTAGAAGATCTACCTCCTTTTAATTGTCATTTTACTAAGTGTATCCCTATCCGAAGGTTCTACTCATTCATCTGTATTTACAAGTATCGATAAAGCAGATCATTTGAGGGCCACTCATAGTACATTACCTTCAAGTGACGTAGCTAGTTTACCTTCATGTCTCATAAGACTGAATGAATAACTTAGAATCTTGTTAATAAGTTTATTCTTTACAAATTCTGAAAGTCACATTTCTGGAAACAAGGGTTTCAACGTTATTCTTTTTTAATCTACAAGATCTTTTTCCTGCTAAACATACAGACAGACAGACCATCGAACCAATGACTCATAGATATAGATAACATAAAAATGCGCGATGTAGGTGATAAAGATCGCAAATAAAACTCGTCCTTGAGTCGACTGAAGGCTGTTGCGTAATCCGCTGACACCACACTAGGTACATAATGATATAATATGTATTGTAAGGTTCCAATACATATTTGATATATTATGTGTTGTTGTATGTGTATTCTAAGGCTGACACAACAATATTGATGGAACGGGTAAGCGATTACTTTGAGTGCGGTAGATCGGTATTCGGTACCATTGTACGGGTGTAAAGTGAGTCGATTTGGGAAAGCGTTTACGGGCCTCGTGTATCTGGTACATTGATTGAATAATTATAATTCGTTTTAGCTAGATTTAGGAAAACATAGGGATTCAAATATGTTGGTGTTAATAGTTAACAAGACTCTTGTCTTTACGATGTGTAACGTAAAGACAAGAGATGTTTTAGTAAGCTATTCTGGGATAGTATGCAAATAATGTTCTTATTATTGTCATTAGTGATTGTTCTACTAAGGTTCTACTAATACGGGAAGCTACCAATGTCAAAAAAGTTGTATTTAATAAATACAGAGATGTTTCTTGATTTTTCGTGTAAAAACAAACATCGCGTTTTGGCTGATATTTGTTATTCAGGTAGAATATAATAGGCTAATGGAATACAAAACACATATGGGCTATGGGCAACTAGTATAATGTCTAAAAACGTCAAAACGCAAAGGAATAGAATACGCTTTCGATACCTACTAATTGACATAAGCTTATGATGTTTTGCTAAGGATTTGTTCACCCTACCAACGACGACGACGACAACGAACAAAATTTTCAGCACTAAATTCTATTCTCTGAGATTAGCCACGGCCTGCAGGACTAAAATTGTTTTGTATTTGGAAATGATAAGACCTACTACAATATACACCTGGCCTCTATCGTTACATCTTTGAAAACATTGATAAACAATTATAAACTAAGTCTAAAAATACATTTCGATAAGATTATTTTTATCGTAATCTATGCTTTCGTGTTATTATTGTAAAGTTGTAGCTTTGTTTTGACTATTTTTATTTCCATTATACTATATGTATATTTTTATACCGAATACCTCTTATAAATTATAATCTACAATAAATTACCTAATGTAAGCTCTTATCAAAAATATATAACAATTTAAATTATTAAAGCTTGGCTTACAAAAAGTTCGTCATGGAAAATTATGGACTTTTGATATAATGCACCACAAATTACTTTAGAAATATAATTGATTAATCAACAAATAACAAGATGATTTGCAATTCAATCCATAAACTAATAACTAATAAGTATTAAATAAAAAAAACATTGAATGTCAATTAAAAGTACCGCAGCATTATCGTCATTTCTGCTCAGAATATTTCTGTTCAATAGACCATAATTACACAGTATTTTATCCTTGTGCATTGTTAGCTTCATTAGATGCGTTTTTGCATTAATTTCATAGATCGAGAACGATAGCACACAAAGTAAACAATTTCATTGCTATGCGAAATACGCTCTTATCTCCACGCAATAAGTACTAGGCTTTAACTTACAGATCATTGGACGCTGTAGGTAACCTAAAACATTGAGTAATTAATGTTTAAGATAGAACATTATAATTGTTTAGTGACAGCTCCTGATAACGTTATTTGATAGAATAATAACTGCAACAACTTACTGCGTTTATTATTAACTGATATTGTAAACAATTCGTTTTAATAAGTAAAGACATGAATTACACATAAATTGAATTTCATCTAAATAAATAACGTAGGCTGTACCCCCTACAGTGATCGTTCAGCGACTCAACGCTATATCATTTATATAACAGTGGCCCGAGTTCATTACCCTGGGGTGCACCGCGACCTCAGATATCAATTAATAAGTAGCAAAACAATGTAATGCTAATTATACATTATATAATATGAAAAACAATAAAAAAGAACAACGATATACATTATCAATGCAATAAAAGGATGGTTAAAGTTCAATTCCTATTGAAAATTTCAATAGCTATGAATATTTATTATTGATAAGTGCAACATGTTTACTTTCTTATAATTTAATATAATATAAGCACTATATGTTTATCAATACGCTACATTATTGATAACTAACATGAAAACAATTATATTTATAACCAAGCATCATAGAAAGCCGAAAATTTTGATTTTTTATACAATTAGTTTATTGTTTTGTAGGATTAAATTTAAATATTTTGGCGAAAATGTTCAGAGAGCCTACGATAGTATTAATTAATAGACGTCATATATTTTTCAAATCACAAATTTTGTATCATTTTCAAAGATCAACTACAGTGACAATATGTGTCAGTATTGCCGAATCTTCTCTAAAGAAACTGCTTTCCGATCCTATTTTGTTGATTCAAATGTGCCTCTAAAAGAAGTCTACTTGAATAAATACATTTTTGGGTGATTTGTGGAGTTTAAGTTACTTATGTAATTTTTTTTTTATAATTGAAGAAAACAAATCTTGTATGAAAAATGATGACATGCTGCCATATATGGCTTTAGGTGAAACGCTGTCAAACGCTTAGCCTTGTTCCACGAGGGAGCATTACAAAACTGCATATAGCTCAATCATTTTCGTCTGCTTACCACAGTATTTGGTCCAAGCCCCAACCAAAATCGAAACTTTAATTCTTCATGTGAATATAAAGGCGATACTTACGTAACACATTATAATAATGGGTCAGGAATTGAATAAAATACTGTTGTTCTCCACCGTGGCTTCGCACGTGAGCGATTACAAATTTAAATGAACGCTCACTTCGACTCGTATTTTTGTATATTAAGTAAGGCTATGTCAGGTAACGCAATTATTTGAATAGAAGCAGATCTTTTTGTATACGCAGATGTGCCGAATAAATAAGCGAGTATAAATAACGTTAATGACTTTTTTGCCGTCTACAATATTATTGTAGGTTTTGCTTGGTGGAATATGTAACGTGTTATAGAAATATATTATCTTTGTATGATCAATTAGTTGATTGGTTATCTAGAATATGTATTTTTTTTTTCAAAATAAACTTTTAGTCTGTGTATATTTACATTCTGTATTTTTGTTTTCTAAATAAATTAATATTTAAGAAATAGAAATGATAATCCAGCTAACGTTATTGGAGAGCTGTGAGATATGATTGGATAACTTTTTTTACTACAATTTATGAATTTCGATCTGGTCCGCGGACGAACCCACGGGCAAAGTCAAGTATTTCTTGTATTAGTCTGATGTATAACCTATATTAGGTACGGTACAGGTCCATCCTAATCCGTCGAGTAGTTTTTTCGTAAAAGTATAGTCTAAGTCACTATCCATACCCACAAACTAACGCATTTTTAATATTTATAGAATCATAACAAAAATATTTTAAGTAAACATTTATCCTATTTTTAAAAGAAAGATTAAGTAATGAAGAATATAAACTTATCCACCCACGTAACGTTTTAAATATCTTCAATAAAAAGCCGGCTTGTCAATAACAGACAATTTAACCTGGCGACGAACTTTACCTCAGTTTTGAATTGTAGATATCTAGGTTTTTTTCAATGCTAACTTATGTTTTGTATTGTAAGACGTAATGTAATGTCGAATGGTTAATTACATGATAAGTCATTTTTATGGTCATTTTGTTACTATTGGTACCTACATCATGTCAAATTGTTTTAGTATAATATTATTGCTCAAACTATAATGAACTTTCATACGCTGGAAAGAAAGTTGAAGATGCAATTGAATTTTCAAGTCAATCTTCATAAAAGATGAAGTACTACGGTGCCATACGAACGAGGCAGTCATATAGAAAGACATAAAGCGGGAACACATGTCAGTTTATCTAAACCCATGTTCACAGTTCACACTCAACCACAATCTGAACATCGATCGTCCGCCCACGCTCGCTGCAAATACAGCATTATCGCAATTTATAAGAGGCTGATGACCTGCGGAGTAAATAACTAAATAACAGGTGAATGCCTCCATCTTCTCCATACTATATTAGAAACTACAGATCCGGTATCCACCAGATACTGGTTTCGACAAATGGGTTAGACGCTATCAATTAATGGTTATCTTTAATCGCCAGTTTTTCTCGTTTCTAACTATCTCAAAGCTATTTATGCGTCACAAATATGCAATAAACACGTCGAGATAGCAACTCGATGCCGTGTTATTTATAGAAAGTATCAAAGCTTATAAAAGAACGCGTAAAATATAAAATTTCACTAACAATGTCACAGTTAATCATAAACACAATGCATCGTGAAGGTCGCATGAAATTAGCACAGAAAATCGAATGACTTGAATAAACGACAATATAAAACAATGGAGGAGTGTGAGCCGAATCGTATTCGTTAATTGTTCTCTCTATTATGTATTAGTGGCGTTTCTTCATACTTGCCAGAGTTAAACCGGCTATTCACCTACCTGCAACAGGGGCAATATTGGAATTAGCACCCTTAATTGGCTCCTTACTTGTGATGTGTATAGCAAGCAGGGGCAATAGAGAACAGCTGAAATTAGTCCGACCGCCGTGCATCCGAGATTGTTCCAATATTGCCCCTGCGGCAGGTACGTGAGTAGCCGGCTTTAGTAGTTTCGTGCCAGAGCTGCAGAGTTACGTGAGGCGAAACGGGCAGGTGGGTTTATAATTAAATATAGGTCACAGTTAAAGGTTTGGTGCTTATTTTTAATAGGAAGATTCACATAGATAATCGCCACTAATGAAGTAAGGAAATCACTTTCCTACACATTTCCATATTTCCAGAAACTTAAAACGGTTGTTCGTCTTGTATGGGACGAGTTGATGAATAGGGCTTAGAACATATGCAATTTGTTAGATGTGTTACTTCTGATAAAATTCCTAATTCCTATACATTCCAAGATAAAATTCCTTTCAATTTTAAACTGTAATTGTTAGTCGTTTAAACACTGTGTTTAAACTGAAGAATGACAAAAATAAGATAAGCAGCCAAAAAGTTATTTTTGTATAAAACAAATTCTGAGGGCAATAATTATTATTTCTGAAGTAGACTGATATAGGAGTGTTTCTAATGAATACATGTCGATAAATTTAAAAATTAGTTTAAAAGAAAGACAACATAATAAGTTAGAAAAAAAAGACGTGTGGCACTCGGGGACTGCCGCGGTAAAGCTATTAGCTATTGCATGCTGTGCCTTCAAGCCACACCTCCGCGCCCGTCGGAGTGGGGAGCGTGAGGTTTTTCGTTACTAAATTTCTGGATTCGGTCCCCGCGCTCAAGGCCCGCGATAGAAGTATGCAATAGCTTAATATAACCATATGAACACGGTAAAAGACCGAAAAATAGCCAACATGAACAACAACAACGAAAAACACAGATAAAACAAAATCGTCACACGTCAGTCAGACAGTTCTGTACCGTCGCATCACTACAATAACCCAGATTACTCGATAAATAATCGTTAAGCTGATAAAGAGATCCAAATAAACAATGCACGAGACAATTAATAGATAGCATGTGTGAATGTGGGTCATGGCAATGGTATCGCCATCGTGTGCGAGTTGTACTCATATATTTTATTTATCATGGCTTTTAAATGCAGTTAGACGACTATATTTCAAAATTGCGATGGTTAAGTTTTTTCTGCATTTAGTGACACCAAAATACAAGTTACGGTACAAGATTTATATGCGCTGATTGACTGTAAAATGAAAACCGAACTCCTGCAGGCCAAATGTTTAATTCGGGAGATGTTCGTTGTTCAGTATACAAATAACAAATTAATTATTAAACATAGGTACCACAATTGTACCTAGGTATATAAGGGAGAAGTAAATTAATTGTTTGAAGCGTTGAGTTTGTTACTTAAATGTTTTCAGCATACCCTACTAATCCATACTTAATATTATAAATGCGAAAGTAACTCTGTCTGTCTGTCTGTTACCAATCACGCCTAAACTACTGAACTAATTTGTATGAAATTTGGTATGGAGATATTTTGATACCCGAGAAAGGACATAGGCTACCTTTTATTGCGAAATATTATGTACCACGGGCGAAGCCGGGGCGGACCTCTAGTATTATATAAATGCGAAAGTTTGTGAGGATGTGTATGTGTGTGTTTGTTACTCTTTCACGTAAATACTACTGAACCGATAACAATGAAATTTGGCACACATACATTAACTTGGACACATAGGATAGGTTTTATCCCGGAAATCCCAAGGGAACGGGAACTATGCGGTTTTTCTTTGACAACGCGGGCGGAGCCGCGGGCGGAAAGCTAGTAAAGATCTGTTACGTGTATACTTTTGTTGTAGTGAATATTATAGGACATTGCTACTTTCATTTCAAATTAAAAGTCTCTACAGTCTAGATAATCCGGCGGCGGACAGCAAGCTATCAAATAAACCGTCGCAATCCGGTAACGTCATTCATTCAAGATTAAAAACATATTGCGAATCTAGATTGGGATTTAATGTGTTTCATTTTTTGCTATCACAGCTTGCCGCGTTGTTTTCGCGTTTTTCAATAACAAAAAGCGCTTGTTGTTGTAACATTTATTTTTAAACTCGCCGGCCAGTAATAGAGTGTTATTATTTCTCGGGAGAGATAAACAATTTTTGAGGACTGGCTGACTTTTTTAATGTCAAATCTATATGACAGCTGTATGACATTTGTCCTTTCCCTGAATTTATGAACAATGGAAAGGACTAAAAAGATCCAAATTTAAATTTCGAGCGGTAAAAATTATAAAAATAATTTCAAAGCTTATGATTGCTGTTCAATGTTAACTTTTACTGCAAAAACTTAAAAAACTTAATGAGTAAGCTTGATTCGGAAAAGCCTCCATTATGCTTGTGGTTTTTTAAAGATACAAAAACTATAAATTATTTTAATTGTAACGCTTTACATTTAAAATAATTTATAGTTTTGGTATCTTTAAAAACCACAATTTTGAAAACAAGAACTTCATAAAAAAAATCAGACGTAAAGCGTAAAATCCAATGACGTATGAGACCAACTTTAAGCAACATGTTCCGCTTTTATACGCCTCTTTTTCAAGCTTAATATACGCCTGCGCTTTTTTAGTTTTTACATGTTTTCTACGTGAATGTTATTTTTGTAATGGCCTAAAAATGATAATTTGTTTTATTTTTATTTATCTTTGTTGTTGCTTTCTTGTATAGAATTCGAGTATAAAAAAGCTTATAATTAAGTACATAGTAACTCAAATACTCAATGTAATTAAACAGAAAATTAACATTTAGAAATTAAATTAATTACGAAGTTTTGAAAACAAAATGGGTGTCTATTTAAAAAAAAGTTGCTTACTATATAAAATTGTACGTTGTTTTCTTGTTTTTCTGTATACATTACTAGTTGCTCCGCGCGGTTTCACCCCCGTGGCTCCACTCCTGTTGGTCGTAGCGTGATGATACATAGCCTATAACCATCCTCGATAAATGGGCTATCTAACAGCGAAAGAATTTTTCAAATCGGACCAGCAGTTCCCGAGATTAGCGCGTTCAAACAAACAAACAAACAAACAAACAAACAAACAAACAAACAAACAAACAAACAAACAAACTCTTCAGCTTTATAATATTAGTATAGATTTAAATGAGTCACGGATATTAAACTCGGTTTTGTGGTCTGGTGACCACGGACCACGCACCTAACTATGTATTAGGATAGATTAAATAATTAATTAATTTTATATTTTGTTTTTAAAGTATATTTTTATCATGAAACTAGCGGTCCGCCCCGGCTTCGCCCGTGGTACATATTTACGTTTTCTCTACGTAAAAACCATCCTCGTACTTCAAGGAATATAATAAAAAAAGAATTATCGAAATCGGTTCAGCCGTTCTCGAGTTATGCGCTTACCAACACATTTTGCGATTCATTTTTATATATAAGATAAATATATTATGTTCCAGGCTAGTATAAATGCAAAATTAGTCAAACTACTATCTGACTATTTTTTACGCCGTTATTGTTTATTAGATTTGTATGTACAGACTCCTAGAAAAACAGACTTGTTTTATTTGAACTAGAGTACCTATACATTTTGCATTGGAAACGGCTAACAAGTGAAGTTCGCACGAGCAAAGCCACGAGAAAAACTTAGTTATATATAAACTGGATTTAACTTTATATTTTATAAGTAAATAAGTATAATGTTTGTAAATATGTCTAAAAAGTATATATATACGTATTAAAAACTTAATTGATAAATCGATTAATATTGTCACGGGCGCGCTGCGTGCTTGTGGCGCCTAAAATGTTGCTTTTAACGCACATCCGGCTACAGATTAAATATATTTAATTGATATTAACAAATAAATTATTTGATTGATACTTTAATAAATATTATAAGTAATTTTTAGGGTTCCGTACCGACCGACATAACGGAACCCTATTACTGAGACTTCGCTGTCCATCTGTCCCCTGGCTGTATCTTAACGTTAAACTATATAAGACGAATTGTATTGATATTGTACATTTATTTTTAAGTTACTCGTTTAAAAGTAAATTGACAAAATGCATAATTTTTTTGAAATATCTTCTTTCAGTCGTGCTATAATTTTGTAAACAAAAATAACAACGACGCCATAATATACATAAAATTACAATTTAATGACTTAATATGTCAAAAACAATTGTATAAATTACCATTAGCCTACAGCCAAATTGTTTAAAAAAACTTAAATGCACTAAAAGACCGGTACAAATGGTAGAACTTGTCTTACGAACATTCGAGGCCATTTTAATTTGTTCCCATGCATGTTTGAATATTTATCTACGTTAAAAGATATGAATTATGTATCATTGTACTAATTTAATACTACAAACACAAAACAATACAATACCTAGGTAGATGTTTATTTTCTCGAAGGCTTTTAAAAGGAAAGAATCCAAGTAATTCAATCAAGAAGCAATACTACCAAGAATAACCTACAAGCGAGGTCAGTTTTCAGCTTTTGAATATTCCTTTGCCTTTATAAAACACTAGCGGTCTGCCCCGGCTTCGCTCGTGGTACATATTTCGCAATAAAAGGTAGCCTATGTTCTTTCTCAGGGTCTAAAGATTGCCTGTGCCAAATTTCATCAAAATCTGTCCAGTAGTTTATGCGTGAAAACCATACATACATACATACATACATAATTACAAACCTTTCCTCTTTATAATATTAGTATAGATTAAAACCCTCATCAAGAAATAACAAGACAATTACTCACAACTACAATCTGTAAGTTGATTTATATGTACTACTAGACTTCCGCCCGCGGCTTCGCCCGCGTTTTCAAAGGAAAACCCGCATAGTTCCCGTTCCCGTGGGATTTCCGGGAATAAACCTATCCTATGTGTTAATCCAAGTTACCCTCTATATGTGTGCTAAATTTCATTGTAATCGGTTCCGTTATTTTTACGTGAAAGAGTAACAAACATCCATACATCCATACATCCTTACAAACTTTCGCCTTTATAATAGTACCTAATTGACAAACATTCTTTGTAATAAGTAAAAGCATACTGTTTTTGAATAACGGCTAAAGATGCTGTACCTACTGTAAGTAAAACAAATGTAAAATCTTTATACCATGTTTATCGTAAATAAAGAATTATGAATTATGAACGTCGATATGTACTTAAATACTGCTCAGGGCCTCACCACGTCACCACTACGTACAACAATTGAGTCACGCTCACTTAAATGCACCATACACGCGTATCGAACTCAAGCGCAATAACATTTTACGCGCTTTCATTAACCAATTACGAAGCGATTACGGAAAAACCGATTATCTTGTTTGATATCCAATATGGTGTATAAATCACTCGTTTATATGCTTGCGGTTTAGGCTATTATGTTGAGCATGCTAAATCTGTTTTAGAATTACACTGACTGTTGAAAATATATGTATTGTAGAGGTGATATCAATTTAAAGATGCATTCGGACATTTTACAAAGCTTCTGCCT
Organism: Colias eurytheme; assembly: GCF_061535395.1. Taxonomy (NCBI): domain Eukaryota; kingdom Metazoa; phylum Arthropoda; class Insecta; order Lepidoptera; family Pieridae; genus Colias; species Colias eurytheme. Next base: position 12,315,794 of record NC_142981.1, on the reverse strand, counting down.
GCCTTTGCTTAGTTTGAGCCTATCAACCTAAAATATAAAATGATGCTACAAATTCATCGTTTTATGTTTTACTTACACATATTTTGGCAACATTTTAGCAATAACCTTGCGCTATGCATTGCATCGTAATCGTTATTCCAATAATCCACACTAATATTATAAATGCGAAAGTAACTCTGTCTGTCTGTCTGTTACTCAATCACGCCTTAACTACTGAACCAATTTGCATGAAATTTGGTAAGTATAGATATATTTTGATACCCGAGAAAGGACATAGGCCACTTTTTATTGCGAAATATGTACCACGGGCGAAGCCGGGGCGGACCGCTAGTCTTTAATAAATGTACTTTAACAGCTATGTTTTAACTTTTAAAAGTGCAACAAAAACTCAATCGAGCCTCAAATTCATATTCCAGCGACATATTATCGTCACACTAAAACAATTATAACTTGTAACAATACTCAGAACAAGCTATTACGAAGCGATTAGTGGAACATTAGCGATAAGGGACTATTAATTCTCAAAACCTGCGGTCGATACCACGCGACAGTTTACGAGATTTCGTCTATTCGTAGTACAAGACCAGGGTTTCCCAATCTGTTTCAGCTCGCGACGCAGTTTCATGTTGAGTTTTTTGTCACGGCGCCCTACCCGCGCCGTAAAAACGTACTCGCGAATATAAGCAGATCGACTCGTGGCGCCCCTCTAACTTTCTACGGCGCACAGTTCGGGAACCCCTGTACAAGATTGTTATGTATGTCGAACTAACTAGCTTAATCGGCTCTTTAATTTAGCCTTGCCTTAATAGTAATTTGAGTGGTTTAATTTGGGTATTATAATTTTTAGACTTTGTATTCGCAATCTATATTCTATATAATATATATATATATAAAACTCAAAGGTGACTGATATAGTGATCTATCAACGCACAGCCCAAACCACTGGACGTATCGGGCTGAAATTTGGCATACAGGTAGATGTTAGGACGTAGGCATTCGCTAAGAAAGGATTTCCCGAAATTCTTGCGGGAACTGGGAAAAACGGGGATGCACGTACAAAGTCGTGGGCGGAAGCTAGTGTATAATATATCAAATAGATAAAACTGCATACCTACTTACATAATTTACTGACAAGCTAAAAACAAATGGAACTAGGTATGTAGTAATAAATAAATAATTCATTGTTGTTGTTGTTTTCAAATACAATGAACCATTTAATAGGGAAGGTAGTTTCTATCAAAAGATGTCAATCCATCATAACACTTGAAAAATAAATATGAACCTAGAAGAACAAGTTCCGTGGGGACCGTATTGCGGTAAGTTTGAAGGTGAGAAATAGGGTTGCAAACTGTTTATAATAAGAAAAAAAATATTTATATTAATAGTAGTTTATTTAAAATAGAAAATGTTAAAAATATTGAAACTCATATCAAACATTTTCAATCTAAAGAAAGAGGAAGAATGAAATAATAATAATTTAATTTAAACTTTCGCTCGTCTAAAAAACATCAGTTTGGTAAGTATTTTATATTTGTTTAGGGTGGACAAATATATATATTTTTTTACCGGCCTTTGTTGATTCAATTTCCGTCTCTTATATTAAACTAGCTGTGCCTCTCGGTTTTACCCGCATTTCTCTTCTCCTATTGGTCTTAGCGTGATGATATACAGCCTTCCTCGATAAATGGGCTATCTAACACCGAAAGAATTTTTAAAATCAGACCAGTAGTTTCTGAGATTAGCGCGTTCAAACAAACAACCTCTTTAGCTTTATAATATTAGTATAGATGAAATTACAGGAAGATCAAACATAAAAATATTATGTATTTAAAAATTAAACGAATCGGTGGCAGCCCTACATACTATACAAGAAGTTCCAGTCAAGTTATTGCAGAACTTTCTGAACTTATTAAAGTTTCATTTCTCTTGGCGTCTCGATAAATGTCACTTCTTACACATATCCTTTTCCTTAAAGGTGAAGATGTAATATACTTTATAAAAGTATTTTGTGTTATTTCTTTCTCTTCTCAAGGTTTTTGACAGGTTGAACCGGGATGTAAACGATAATGCCAATACCTGTCAGCCCTCAGGAGTAATTTTACTTTCTACTGATAAAATATAATGTTCTATTCATTTAAGACCACTTTAATATTGAAAATTCATTTAACATAAACTTTCTAGCAATACCAGTGACTCCGCTGTCAAAAATAACATAAAAATTGATTCTTGCTATCCAGCGCCAAATCTTTTATAGAGGCACACTATCATAGTGAAATCCCAAATGTGCCGAGCACACGTGTCAGAAGAGAAACTTCTTTGGCAAGATTCAAAGATACCAAAACCATCGCCTTACTCCATGACGTGACGGTATTGCCATGACGCGACCTTGAAATTTTACTTTCAACGCGCCTAAAGAAGTTACACTTCAAAAAGGTTCTAACTGATCAATCCAGAAAATTCTATAGAGTGACTATTATATGTATAGAAATAGATAAATCCTATTCACATCAGACATGGGATCTCGAATACACTTGAACAATTTTAATGGCGGCCGTAAAACTGTCGTTAACTTGCGTTTACTGTCGCATTATAATTTCGTCGATAAACTCGTGTAGTTTCAGCTATTTGAATTTGACATTGAATTTTAAAGTGACAACGCGAAATTCGTGATCGAAAAAAAAACATATTGAAAATAAAAAAAAGACGGGTTGCACTCCGGGAGTGCCGGCAGAAGTGAAAACTTGATTATTAACGTTCAGCATGTTTGATATTTTGGAATGGTATCCGTCTTACGCATGGAATATAAGGTCAGCCACGTGTCCTGACGCGAGTTTAAGATTTTATACCCAACGCCGCTAAAGAAGTTTTCACTTCAAAAAGAGAGACGGACAGAAAAATGTCAAAAATAAACGGTTAGTAAGATAGAATGTAAGAAAAGGAGTACCTATTACTTTGCATATGTATGTGTAGTCCAAGTGCGTATTCCATACGGATATTACAATGATTAATTAAGTTTGACACTAGATGGCTAATGTCAAAGTTAATAAATCTCGTAGCTACATGATACAATGTTAATCAGATAATCAGTGCACTTCAAGATTGTTTATCTAAGAAAAATACAATTTTAGCCTACGGAACCATCGCTTTGCATCTACCAACATGCTTGCCTCACTTTTGTATGCGCCGGCGCATCCTTTAATAATTTCCGCGATACGTGCGAACTGCAAGACAATAATATATTAAAATGTCTGTTTGTTCATTCAGCGAGGAATCATAGACAAAAGACGATCATCGATCAACGTCGTTCTTTCTGACTAGCGCATATAAATATTAGTATTATACACGGACAGAAGTTATGCCGAAATTTGAATTCTGTATGTTTCTTTATTCTAAACTAGCTGTGCCCCGTGGTTTCACCCGCGCGCTCCTGTTGGTCTTAGCGTGATGATATAATATAGCCTATTATATCCTTCCTCGATAAATGGGCTATCTAACACCGAAATAATTTTTTAAATCGGACCAGTAGTTCCTGAGATTGTAAGATGAGATGAACAAACAAACTCTTCAGCTTCATATAATATTAAAACTTAAACTAGCTAGCTGTGCCCCGCTCTTTTACCCGCATTGGTCTGTAGTCTGTACCTATTGGTCTTTAAGTTACTTTAAAAAGCTACAAAACTCCTATAGCTACATAAATACGTTTTTATATGTGGACCTTTAAAAACAGTAAAATCTCTCAAATCAACAGGTCTTTGGCCTTTGCCTAAAATATTCGCATCAAATGATTTTTTGTTACGGAAGGTAAGTTATTAAGGAAAAAAGAACTGTTGTTAAATCGCAAATTGAGATTTAGAAACCATCAATTAAAACTGGTTCCAAAGTCCAATGTTTACTATTATTAGTTATTAGTTATTACACAGTGTAAGATCATTTCGTAAGATATGTTTTTCTTGTCAAGTTTTAAAAATAAGTATCGTACCTAGTACCTATAAAATAAACACGATTTTGCGAGTAGGTGTCATGACTCATGACCTACATAGGTATTAGGTACCTACATTATAGTTATAAATAAATATTTACTTCATGGAAAAGGGCTGATAATTGAGATTTATTTTTGGTCTATTTTTAGCATTTTTTCAAATTTTTTGTTAGTCACGTACCGTTAAAACGGATAGGTATGAGTGTTACAGGAAAAATTGAAATGGAAACCAATATTGGCTTGTGCTAGACAAAAAATGTAAAAATAGTACTCTTGGAGTAGAATAATTTAAAGTTCAAAACACAATTTAAATAACAAAAAATCAAAGACTCCCTTTTTTGTTATAATTAACTGGAATTAACCAATGCTTCTTCACAGTTTTTAACTTTAAAAACAATTATTTTTAAATATCACGTACCTACCTACGTAATAAAAAATAAATAATTTATCATAGATATTTATTATCAAGCTAGGTAGGAAGCTAGACACGTATTAAAATACTAAAAAAGATAATTAAATCACCTACCTACAGCATAAATAACGTCATATCTCCAAATCTGCAAAGCGCGAATAAAATCTATGCAATAGAAAGGCAGAAGGCTAGATTTTGCAGTCGCTTAGAGGGGACTGGGCGGGAGGCGTGCCACCTACTGAGGAGGCGCCAAAATGTCCGTAAGAAACTGTTTACTATTTTGAGTTTGGACTTCAGACTAATTAATTATAAGCAGTGACTATGTTTTACGCTTCTCAGGCAGACAATCTCATACATATTCACAACTAAAATACGAGAAAAAGACACATTTTTCTTACTTCTGACAGATATAGAGAAGACTTAGAGCAAACTCATTTCATGAAAATATGTAAGTTACTTATATCACTATTAAAAAAAAAAAATTTTTTTTGGATTTGCCAACTCATTTTACGCAGTTGAAACTGTAGCAAATAGCAATGCAAATAGTTATTGGAATGCGAGAAATGTATATCCGATTGTAAATGTTAACATTTTATCCTACATGTACCTATTACAAAAAAACTCTACTTACAAGACGTCCTTGCAAAAATGCTATAAGTAGGATATAAATAAATTAACTTCAATGTTTGTTCTCATTAACAAGAGCAAAAATATCTGTGATATTTAATTCAAGAGACACATTTTTATAATTAAGTGAATTAAAATCGGGGAACTACATAAACAAAATACAATAGGTTATTGACACACACATAAGTAAATTAAAGAAACCAGTCACGTTGTCGGTCACGTTAATTATAATTTATATTTATAACAAACTAGTTTGTTTGTGGTTTAAATGTTGTTATTGATTGACTTTATATAATTTTTTTCGATTGAAATATGTTCGGTTTATAAAAAATGATATGGTAAGATATAGAAGGCGAAGAAGATATTACATACCTACTTGTAAGTAATTAATATCTTCACTTGGGTCAATCACTTGTGTGTTGTGCATATATTTTGCGCACTTACAGGGAAAACTCATTTACATATATCGCCTTAAACTTGTCAGTTGTATTCTTGCGAATGTAAGTATCCAGCATTAGAAAAATAATTATACTTTCTTAGTTAAAAAATACTAAAAAACACACTGTAATATATACGTTCATGAAATTATTTTATTGTCGGTTTATGATGGGTCAAAATCGAGTGAATATGGAATCGGTTACATATACAAATAATTTATAGTTGAGGCCTGATATAAACGTGTAACGTGATGGGACTAGTTCTTCAGACAAGAGAAAATATTCCTATTTGGACTTATATACGAGTATCTAACTTGCCTTCTGCATTTTCTTAATAAGTCGTAAAATGTTCATACTTTTAAATGGCTTTTCTGCTGTTTACGACGGGAACAAATCCAACAAATAAAAAGTAACATTTCTACCATTGAAACGATGTAACTACAGACTACAGTCTTTACACACATATTACATAAAGCATACATAGGTATGTATAGAAAGTAAACAGAACAATATGTCCAATACATCCAGGGGCTGGTAAACATGGGCCCAGCACGTGACTCCGTTTATCGAATATTGAACTCGGCACGTTCAATATTCACTCCTACAGTAGGTACTAAAACACTTGTTTGTCTAGACTCTAGGCTCTAGTGTAGCCCTGAAATGTGGAGAAAAATAACGATGTTATGGTACAATTGAAACTTAATGGTCTTCCATCTTCATCACTACATAGTATAAAACAAAGTCGCTTTCTCTGTCCCTATGTCCCTTTGTATACTTAAATCTTTAAAACTACGCAACGGATTTTGATGCGGTTTTTTTAATATATTATAGAATGATTCAAGAGAAAGGTTTTAGTATATAATTTATTAGGTTTAAGACAAAGCGGGCGAAGCCGCGGGCGGTAAGCTAGTATTGATTAAATTTGATTAACTCTAATTAAGAGTTATTTATAATGAATCAAACTGTGATTTCATCAAATTATGAACTGTTACAAAAACAATATTAAAAAGAATTGTAGACTTTAGGTACATAGGTAAGTGGCAGAGAATTCGTTATTCTTTTTTTAGCCTACATAGTACATTCTACAACATTTGATTCTTAATGCAAATGGCGCTATACGACAGTAAATAGTTACTGCATGCTAATTGCTATACCTACTTCTATTGTACAGTGCAAATTAACGCACTTTAATCAAACGTACTTTAAAACCAGCCCTATAAACATTTAAAACCTAATAATTTATCTTAACTGTATTTTTTCCTGTTACACCATCTAACATCCACCATCCACATCCACAAACATGCATTTTGAAAGCAAATAAAACTTTCTACATAATAATATATGGCATAAATAACCAACCCGGTGTTACGGTGTCCACTGTGGAACGCCTTTCACCGACAAGTTCTGCAGGCAATTATGAACCGACACCGTGTGTAATTAGGGGGCATAATTGCGTGATTACGACACGTTGGTTAGATATTTGGGACGGCTGTTCAGCTCGCACGTGACTGAGTTGTGCGTGTGTGTAAATGTTAGGTGTAATACAGATGTGTAATAGAGATGCGAATTTTATGTATTGTTAGTTGTTAGTTGTTACATAAAATATAAGCCACTACTAAGCCACTATCTGAGCTACTTTTCACAGGTCAAAATGGGCTTAGGAATTACCTACCGTCTACTTTAAATATGTAAAACATACAAATCTTTATAATATTACTAGGGGTCCGCCCCGGCTTCGCCCGTGGTACATATGAAAAATAGATGTTGGCCGATTCTCAGACTTACCCGATATGCACAGAAAATTTCATGAGAATCGGTCCACCCGTTTCGGAGGAGTATGCAGACTAACATTGTGACACGAGAATTTTATATGTATATAAGATAAGATTATTATTTATTACGTCTACTTATAAATATAATATAATGGAGTATGTACATATGTATACATGTACATACTCCAAATTTACATTTTATACAGACTACAAAGTTTTTAGAAAATAACTAGCAAACCGGGCGAACTCCGTTTCGCCACCAGAGACACCTTTTCTTTGCTATAAACCTCACGGAGCCCGAGACCTTTCCAACAAATGCAAAACCGTGGAAATCGGTTCGTGCGTTCTGGAGTTATAGCGTCAGGAAGGAAAATCCGACGTATTTTTAAATAGTAGACTATAAGTGTTAATCTATAAATACGCTAGCCGCCCTGTTTCTTCCTAGAAGCAATTTCTAACAATAAATATCCAGGATCATTTATTACAGAGGCCCTCAGATTTCCTTTGTCACAAATAAAATAGTATCTCACGCCCAGTAGGTATTATGTGCGAAGTACGATAAACCCGTGACATGTTAATAAAAGTAAATATCTTCATAAATAGTATAAGCATTTATATGAAGATATTTACCCACCCCTCGCTTTGGGTTAGCTCCCTTGACGTAATAATACAAGTTACATGACACTGGAGAAAATAGAACTACATATTTTGATGCTGTTACTTATGATAAGATGTTATTGAATCCATACTTCCATACTAATATTATAAATACGAAAGTAACTCAGCTGTCTGTCTGTCTGTTACTCAATCACGCCTTAACTACTGATTAGGTACTGAACCAATTTGCATGAAATTTGGTATAGAGATATTTTGATAACCGAGAAAGGACATAGGATAGGTTTTATCCCGGAAATCCTACGTGAACAGGTTTTTCTATGAAAACGCGGGCGAAGCTGCGGGCGGAAAGCTAGTTTCTTATAAAAGAACTTTTATATTATGTCTAACTTGTAAGTTTTATATACTTATGTAATTTGTTCGGATATGAAATTGATGAACTTTTGCAAGCAATTCAATTAAAGCCTGTATAAAGAAATAAATTAACTTCTTATTATCTACTAGCTTTCCGCCCGCGGCTTCGCCCGCTTTGTCTAAAACATAATAAATTATATAATAAAACCTTCCTCTTGAATCACTCTATCTATTAAAAAAAAACCGATCAAAATTCGTTGCGTAGTTTTAAAGATTTTAGCATACATAGGGACATAGGGACAGAGAAAGCGACTTTTGTTGATGATTTTGATGATGTTTTATACTATGTAGTGATAGTGAAGTAAAGAAGTCGAGATAATTCAATTATGTACCTATAACTACATAAAATTGTGACAAAGATGTATGACCAAGCAATGTGATTGTGACACATTTAACAAAAAATAGATTTTCACAAATATTCAGGTACCTAGCCAATATATTTAGGTCTTCTTCTTAGTCGTGCACTCGTGGTTATGGTGATGGTGCTCTATTCCTGTTAGATGTGGTCACTTCTTTGTTCGCTCCCTGTCCAACAATATATAGGTACATTTAGGTACTTGTTGTATTTAATTCATTATTTATATTTACGTTACGTATAATTAATTTCCATTTTCTTTGCTCTATGCTCACAAAACTCTACTTAGCTCATAAACCAGGAGCATAATATAATGTTTATTTTTTGAAAATCATTAAAAAAATGCAAATGTTTCTACTCTATGGGTCATTAAATTAGATTTTACCTATAATTTTTTAATGAATGTTTTAATAATGCACTTCCATACATGTAATATTTCGTAATAATCATATACCGTGATATTATGAGTTCATGTAATCTCTCTAATTTAGTGTTGGAGTTCTTAAATATTTTTTAATTATTAGAATAAATAACGAATAAACATTTTTTGCTTTATGGTCACGAAGATTCATATATAGTAGGTATAAGTAGTTACCTAGATGGGTAGGTACCTACTTTTATGACTAACTAGCGGTCCGCCCCGGCTTCGCCCGTGGTACATGTTTACGTTTTCTCTACATAAGAACCATCCTCGTACTTCAAGGAATATAATAAAAAAAGAATTATCGAAATCGGCTCAGCCGTTCTCGAGTTATGCGCTTACCAACACATTTTGCGATTCATTTTTATATATGTCCGTATTTAAGCAAAAAGGAACCACCCAGCAAAAACGCACTTCTGAGATATCAAAGGTTTTACAAAAACATTTGCAGCTCTGTTAGATGAAGTAAAATTAAAATTTATTTTATTTAAATTCATTGATAAATTACTTATTTAAGTATGTGTATATAAATTTGCTCTGAATATTCTTAAACTTTCTAGATAATTAAGAAAATGTGCATGTGGTTCCTTTTAACATTTATCAATTGATAGGTTTTCTCTTATACAAAAAGGAACCACATCCCAGGGATTTAATGATATAAATGAAACTATATATTTATAATATCGTAATTAAAGCTTTAATTAATAAAATATATAAAATAATACTTATATAGGACGTTTATTCGACGTTATCATCAAATTGGATTTCGAAATCCACCGTGTCTAGTCCATCTATGTGGTCTTCTATTGCATCATCACTAATGAGACCGTTATAAAAACTGTGCATCTTGTGGAATGAGATGTAATATGGACTGAATATCGCTAGAAGGTGAAAAAAGCTTCTCCAGAGGCAGCGACGTATAAGGTTCTTCGTTATCTTCTGTAATAAATAGAAAAAAGCTTTAAATCAAAATAATAAAGCCGCGTGGCTTTTATACGTAGGTAGGTATATGGCGACAGCAAAATATTATTAGTTCTTATAAAGCCGTGTCCCTTCTAGACGACTAAGTATGTTGTATGTACATGCGCCATGTACAAAAAACTAGCTAAGCGCGAGTCGGACTCGTGCAACGAAGAGTTCCGTACCATTATCTATAAAAACGCCAAAAAAATCACGGCTTATTGTATGGGAGCTTCTTAAATATTTATTAAGCTATTGCATAGCTTCTATCGCGGGCCTTGAGCGCGGGGACCGAATCGAGAAATTCCGTTACGATAAAACCTCACGCTCTCCACTCCGACGGGCTCGGAGGTGTGGCTTGAAGGCATGCTATGCAATAGCTTTACCGTGGCAGTCCCCGAGTGCCACACGTCTTTTTTTATTCTGTTTTTTAGTATCTGTTGTTACAGCGGCATCAGAAGTACATCATATGAAATTTCGACTATCTAACTGTCACGGTTCATGAGACAGAGGGATAGACAGACGGACAGCGGAATCTTAGTAATAGGGTCTCGTTTTACCCTTTGGGTACGGAACCCTAAAAATCATACGCAACAGTGGCAACCCTAGCAAAAAATTAAATAAACTTGTTAAAATTTTGAATTTTTCAGGCTAGGGCCTTGTTCCGGTCAAAACAGTAGCCGCGCGAGTTTTAAAATCAAACAAATAATTATATGCGCTGAATGATGTGGCTGAATGTACTGTACTGAATCTGAATCTAAACGTATTTTACCAAAATAGTAGGTAGGTACCTAGATCATCGACAGTTATTTTTAAAACAGGGTTTAGACTTTAGTAGTTTCATCTCACAATGACAGATGAATCGTAACAAAATGATCTCTTAATTCGACTCGCCGCGCCTTCGTGAACAACGACATTGTCGTTAAAATACGTAAATCCACAGAGGATTCCTCTTGTACTTACTTAATGAACTATCTTCTTAAAATCACACCACAATCGGGAATGAATCAAAAGTGGATAAAGCGTACCTGCATCTCAGATTCAATAAGTACTTAAATGCATTAAATAAAACTACTTACCCGTTGTATCTTCATTATTATCTTCGGTGTTCGTCTCCAATGCTTTTTTTACCCATTGCTTGCTTATTTATTTATTACTAAACATTTTTACATTTAATTTTAAAGGTAATTAACAAAAACAATAGAACTTACTTCGCGGAGGAAAAAAACACCATCACGTATTCGAACTACTTCGCTGAATGTCACCTATATTGACAGATGTTCGACGTTTTACTTAAAAAATTGGAGTTTTGCACTTAAGTAATGAAATACGTTGTTTAAAGATAAGAAGCATTGTAACAAGTCAAGGCATTTGGTTCCATATAGCGATGATGGGTTTCAGAATGTTTTACAATATTTATTTATGCATAATAGAACCGAATGTTTGTGGTTTTATTTTGCAATAAAAAATTACAATTAAATTATGTATTTATTTTACGCATAACCATACCACAGAAACCTGGTTCCATTTTGTGTATTAAAAATAATTGTTATTAATAGAAATATGTGTAATGTATAATGGTACCAAGTAGGTGTGGATCTGTTTTGTAGAAAATGACATGATAGTAATATCGTTTATTTGTTTGAACAAAGCAGTCCCGTGGTGCTGTGGTTCGGTTTTGCTTAATATGGTATTATTCGTTGTTGCTGGTGGTTCCTTTCTGCTTTTAGTATACCTTGTTTCCAACTTAAAAATCATGTGGTTCTTGTTTGTACAAGAATTTAGACCACTTTTGAATGAGTATTCTTCAATAAAAGTGAAAAACAAAATTTGTCGAGTGGTTCCATTTTGCATAAATACGGACATATAAGAGAAGATTTAATGTACAGTAAGTACCTATACCTACTAAAAAACGCGGGTTTAAATTATACTTCAGCATACAATTGTTGTGTTTAAAAAAAAATGTGTACACGTGTGTACTAGTGTACACACGTAAGAAGTGAAACTTCTTTATGACCTTATTTTTCAAAAAATAATTTACTATATGCAACTTTACAGAAATACGTCAAATCACGCGTGGTAGGTATAAGAAACAGATGGCGTGTAACGGAAAAATGTCACACGTAACGAAAAAAATGTTACACTAAATTTTTTTCCAACCCCGATAAAGAAGTTTCACTTCAACATCGAATACGTACAATTATTGGCAATCGTGTTCTTAAAATAGATATTCAAATGTACAATTTTATAACACTTATCTGTATCATTTTTGAAGTGAAACTTCTTTATCGGGGTTGGACAAAAATTTAGTGTAACATTTTTGCGTTACGCCGTACGCGTGACATTTTTGCGTTACGCCATACTCGTGACATTTTTAAGGTCATAAAGAAGTTTCACTTCTTACGTGTGTACTCTAGTACACGCACACATTTTTTTTTATTATAATTAACAGTTTACGTCGTACATAATAATATTATGTGCATAGTACCTATAGTATACGTTCAGCTAAAATGTAAAGATGAAACAAATCGGTTGTGAGTTCGCATTTTTATGTGTTATTCACCTGTTGATTTTTAATTATTCATTCGACACACAACATAAAATAATAATAAAACTGTACAACATTCTCACATTAACAACACTAATAATTATTTTTAAACTTTAAGCTATATCTGCCAACAAAAAAAATTCTCGCTCAAAATGCCTGGCCCTGATGTTTTCAATTTTCATAAATTATAGACGTACCTACATACAAGTAGGTACGTCTATAATTTATGAAAACCCTCATACAATAGTCTCCTAAAACGCTTTTCAAACTCAAACTCAAACCTTTATTTATTCAATTAGACTTATAGAAGCACTTTTGAAACGTCATTACATATTTTTAACATTTACCACCGATTCGGAAAGCAGTATCTACGGAGAAGAACCGGCAAGAAACTCCATAGTTGCTCTTTTAAATCATGTTAACTACACATAAGCCTCATTTTAATTAACAGTTTAAAAGTTACTTATAACTTTTGTGTTACAAAAGAAAACCATATTACGCATGAACTTACAAATCACAAAACTTTTCAATAGTCGTTTAAAGAAAAATACATACTTAGGTGTATTAAATAGTAGTAGAAGTAGTACCTACTTAGTAGAAGATGTATCTCACTTGAAAACTTTTATCGACACAAAACCATCGTTGTACTCACAATCATAAAACCTTTTAACCTCTCAATAGTGAAAGAGAAATAAATACGACAGTTGTCCCCACCGCCCGCCTAACAACAGGCGAGGGCGGACCTCCTTATAAAGTAAGTAGGTATTAGTATTAGTGGCCATTTGTATTTATTACACTCTTACGTATTTCTTTTATAATTGTTTATTTAGTTGATGTATAAGAACAGAATACATAATCCTACTAATATTATAAATGCGAAAGTTTGTATGGATATGTTTGTTACTCTTTATCACGTAAAAACTACTGAACCGATTACAATTAAATTTAGCACACATATAGAGAGTAACTTTATTATCACATAGGATAGGTTTTATCCCGGAAATCCCACGGGAACGGGAACTATGCGAGTTTTTCTTTGAAAACGCGGGCGAAGCCGCGGGCGGTAATCTAGTAGTAGCTAAATAGTAAATACTATTAGATTGTCTTTTATTTTGTTTTTGAAAATGTTTTTGTATAAAGGAGTTTTTATCGAATTGGCTAATGAAAACATGTCTATCAAATTATTTAAAACTGGTCAAAACATACGCTTATTTTTTACGTTAATGATGATACGACATAAATCAAAAACAATATATTTAGCATGTTGAGTTCCTTGTTACATAATTTAATGTCTAATAATTTAATTAGTAGACATCACAACACCGTTTATAATCGATGTACATTACTAGTACATTGTACAATATGTATTATGTAGCAAATTTTTAACTTATTCCTCCAGCAGAAATCTACATAAATCATTTTTTATGTTTTTATGTTTTCAGTCTATCTAAGTCACATAGACTATTTATTTTTTCGTATTTATGCCAGGTTAGCGGCATTATATAATATGTAAGAAGAAGACGAAATTTTCGGCTTTTCTTGCGGTAATACAAGCGTTAATCTTTATACAGATAAATAATCGTTAAATTGAAAATAATTGCACTTAGCGGATACGGTATGTATGGTGCAACACGATCAGGTTGAAACAACTTTCAAAAATCACTTTCGTTTCGTTAACTGGGCAAGTGATTATTGAGTTAATTTCATTAATTAGATCCCATGTATGTCAGTTAAAGAGACTTGTATATACAATGATATCTAAATCAATACTATTTAGATATAAAATCAATATTGGTATCAATTTTCACGAGAAAATTTAACTAGGTAAAAACTAAAAAGTAGGTAGGTACTTTTAAAACATAGATATAGTTATATATGATAAAGTTCAAGAGAAGATCAGACAATAAAAAAGCAGTTTGTAACTAGAATTACTTTGCTTTTAATAATATAATATATATTTACAATAACAAAACTTTATAAAACAACGCATTCGCAGATTACCTAAAAGATCGTACATTATTGCACGCCTCATAAGCGAAGCGTTGAGGTGGGTACTACTGTCACTTCGCGCAAAACATCTGATTTTTCAAACTTAAAATGTCTTTATGTATCATACATTGCACTTGTAAGATAATACACACACATATTAAGAAAAAACACTATTTTTAACGTTCATGATATTTTTGATGTCATTTTTGTTATTTAAACTAGTTAAAAAACAGTTTAAAAAAGTTCTGTCTTGGACGTCCGTGTGTCTGTATGTGCGGATCCTTTTTCTTGTTAACACGATAGCGACCGAAATACTTTACTAATCGAGTCTTTTTTTTCTCTTACGCTTGAGTATGCTCAGGAATAGAACCCTTTCATTTTTCAGGGTCTGATTCGATGTGGTTTAATTGTTATTAAATAAACAAAAATAATAATTAATAAATATTTATTAAAAAAAAATTATGAGGCGTGCACTTTTGGATTTTCCAAACTATTTTTAAATATTGTCGATTTACCTTTCATCCATTATTGATTACAATCAACATTCTCTGCATCAACCAACACATAAAATACCCTAAATAAATCCACAATACACCAAGCCGCTACCTAATTTCTTTAAAACGAAATCATAAAAGTGTTAATTAACTAGACTGATATAAAAGCACTGCTTGGGCTTCTGTCTCTCCAATGATTAAGTAACTTTGAAGTCCCGCTGTCACTCACAAGACGATAAATTATCATTTTATTTTAATTTCATTACGGTTACTGTTGAGAATTTTAGATATAATCTATGAATAAAAGGAGATTTATACACATCATAATACGGGACATAAACTACCATTTATGACATAAAAACGTACTTATAAGTACTTTTAAAATTTCTTTTATTATCACAAATAAAAGATAGAGTCAAATGGAGGCTCCTATTGTCGGAGACCAAGACTCACTTTGGGTCCCTGCGCCGCTATAGTAAGTATGACAAAAAATATTTTTTGTACCTAATCTTATCTTCTTCTTCTAATATAAAAATGAATCGCAAAATGTGTTGGTAAGCGCATAACTCGAGAACGGCTGAACCGATTTCGATAATTCTTTTTTTATTATATTCCTTGAAGTACGAGGATGGTTCTTATGTAGAGAAAACGTAAATATGTACCACGGGCGAAGCCGGGGCGGACCGCTAGTGGTAAATAAAACACTGCTCTCTAACCTTCTTGGTCATCCCCGCAAAAATTACTAAACTAATTTTGATAAAATTGATCTACAAATGTTAATAATTTAACGTAGTAAACGTGAGCGAAGCCACGGGAAAACACATCCTCTATGAATACTTGCAGCTTGCTCCTTGATCTTTACTTTACAAGCACTTCAATCTATTGATAAGGGTGCAATGAACAAACTTAAAAAGCGATTAATTCCAAGCGGAAATATGGATTTGACTATTGACATAACAAACAAACACACAAATAATATAGGTAACATGAATAGTGAGGGTATGTTAGGGCAATGCGTTATCGATTGTGGTGATAAGAGTTTATTGACCCCCTAGTGACGCACGGCCGCGTCATGCACTAGAATACATCACTAGTTATTGCCTTGGGACACGATAGAATAGTGATGTGACACGTTTTGTCGATAAGGATCAAAGTCATACGATTATTTTGATGTCTATTGACTAACTTAGAGAAAATATGCTAACCTAGATTATTTTTCATGGTAACTATTAAACAACTCACAACTGGATACAATTGGTTTCTAATTTCTATGTAGATTCATGAATTGAAATAAAAATATTCTACAATTTATTTAAATTCGAAAGCAAACCCAGTTACTCTCACGTGTGTAAAAACAAAAGAAAACTAAAACTATGTCAGAATCATTTTCAAGGGCCATGCCTTTACGATCAAAAATACCTCACCTTTCAACCAGTGTAGCAAAATAAACCCTATTCCGATGGAATAACGTAGATATTGAAATAAAGATAAATTACCTACATATGCAATTACAAATGTTTACATTCTAAAAATAAACCATATCTTATGTCACGCAGAAGTGTGCTAATTTAAAATATTTTACATAACTTGGTATGTAATTAAAAACCTATAGAAGTTAACCTTTATACATATTTGCATTAAGTAGGTGTGTTTTGGAGTTAATATTTTTCATAATTGATAAAACGATTCAACATTTAAAGCGATTTGCACGAAAATTGGAATGAAAGTCGAAGGCTCAGTATAACATAGGCAATTTTTTTTTCAAAAATGTTGAAATACATAATATAAGATGATAATATAGGATCTAAAAACTCTTCACATTGTATAATTCGCAAATGAAACCACGGGTTACAACTAGTTATTAAATAAATTTACGCACGATGTCATTGCACCAAAATACATATTAGTGTTATTTCCCTAAAATGAATCAAAACGGACAGACACAACCGAACACATTTTATCTATTTCCTACAAGGTAAATATGGGGCTTGATAAGCCTAACGAGCTCGTAAATTATATTAAAATTTGTTTTTAGTTTATGTTGAAACTTAACTTGAAAATCATAAAGAAAATCGAATCATATTCTTAGTTGCAACGTTTTATTTCAAAGTAATTAAAAATGTTTAACTACTTTAATAGTTTATAAGCAAAAAGTTTATAAAATTAAAATAATTAGAATGTATCCATAACATTACAATTTACAACCATTCTTGATAAATGTGCAAGCTCATTAAATGCATCAAATTACAGATTCCATACATAATCCTGAGTTAAAAATGAAATATTCCAACTAAAAATGTTTTGAAGACAAAAACAATTCGAATTCATTGAGATATACATATGGATACGACACCGCCTACATCACTTATGTTCCGCTCAACATAAGCCATATGGCTTAATTGCACGCTCATTTGTTATTTGTTTTAAAGTGAAACGCATCAAATGCCTTCGTGTGTGTTACGATATTGCACAAATAATACGGAAAAGTGACTAACATAACTTTTCATCTAGATAATAATTTTTAAAACTTATTTAGAGCAAAAAAATGGCGCACAGATTTTGTTCGTGGTGTCTCCTCCATACGTAGTAATATTATCTCAATGTTCGAATTCGACTTATGTATTTTTATAAACAAACATGACCATAGATTTTGTAACAAATAACAACGAATCCATAGACCACATCGAGGCAAAATACTTTAAAAAGACTAATTAATTGATAGACCAGACCAATCATCTTAATCCGGCCTTGGCTCTAATGACTCAATGAAAGGGTAGTTGACGCACCCTGGTTCACCTTCGGTTTGAGAAAAACCCACATTCACACAATCAATTATAAACCTTGCTCCATTATAATAAAGTATACAATAATTGCTCTTAATTAATTCCCTCAGTCAATTACCGCGAAGCGGTTGGTGACGCGTGTCGACGAATTGTTATCAAAACTATGAGATGGTTTGCATATTGTGGTTAAATTATGGTAAATATACGTAATTAATTGGGCTGATTGTTTGCTATTTTGACGGGAATTTAACACGTCACGTTTGATATTAAGCGTGATTTTAATGTGCAAAGTTTGTGAAAAGGGATGCGATTCATAAAAATATATATCTACTAACTTCTTACAATATCATATTTCAATATTACATTACATTCAAGACATACAGGAAAATGATAAATTAAATTTTATTATGCCTGCTAAAACATGCACATAATATTGTGTCGCCAGAAATCTTCTGAATCTATTTACAAAATTTACTACAAAACGAATGTGGTACGTAAATGAAAGGCGGGCTTCAACGACAGACTGGTTTATTACAAAAGAAACTGATTTACCCTCAACCATAATAATTAATTTGTTACTTATTCTAAACTACCGTTATTACACTCCTCCGCAACAAGATCACAATAACATAATATAGGACAAGTAATTAACACACAAACTTAAAAGACACAACAGTAGGTAATAATTAACATACAAACTTAAAAGACAGCTTGGAACATAATAAACATAAGGAAACGCCTTTATCACACAACTATACATAATAATACCATAACCCAAATTACATACACTTAATATTATATTTAAATACTACTAGAACCTAAATTACATACACTTCGTTACAATAATTTTTTTGCTCGATTAATTGCACGCAGTGCACGAGCGGACATTTGTGATGTCTCAGGGCTAACCTGCGACGCCGTTGGTGCCGCCTCTACGCGGGCCGGTGGGGACAGCCCTGCAGTCTCTGACTGGTGATTTGTTTCGTCACCACTGGCTGCGTCTTCCCACGTCTCCCCCTCGAGTTTTTTACCGACCTCAAGGTCACCCGCGTCGTTTGCACAGGTGGCATTTGTTCGTGCTAACGAGAACCTATTTTTCGCGGATATTATTTGATCGACGTGCCTTCGCCACTCGATGCCGTTTCCTAACTCGACTTTATATGAAACCGGTCCTGTCTTTTTAGAAACAGTGCCCTCTACCCACTTATCTTCCTTAGACCTATAATCCCTCGCGAGCACAGCATCCCCCACGCTAAACTCCCGTAGCGTCGCCGAACTGCGCGCGATTTGCTTTTCCTGTTTATCGTGAACCGCAGCCGCCACGTCGGGTCGCAATGCGTCCAGGCGACTGCGTAGGCGTCGTCCTTGTAGTGCTAATGCTGGTGATATACCCGTCGTGGCGTGCTCACAATTGCGATATTTAAAAAGAAATTTATTTAGTGCTGTGCTCACGTCCTCGCCTTCAAATAACGCTCTTTTAATTGTTTTTTTAATTATTTTGACGGCGTTTTCCGCCGCCCCGTTCCCTTGTGGCCGATAAGGGGCCGAAGTCGTGTGCCTAATACAATTATTTTTACAAAAAGTCTTAAACTCATACGAAGAAAAGGGTGGACCGTTATCAGTTACAAGTTGCGATGGTAGACCGAACCTTGCGAATATGCCTCTCAAAACTTTTATAGTGGAATCTGCATTCGTATACCGCATTGAATAAGCTTCAATCCACTTAGAATGTGCGTCCACTAAAATTAAATAGCGTACACCCCCGCAATCTGCAAAATCTGCGTGAACGCGCTGCCACGGGTGCAGCGGGAACTCCCACGGGTGCAGCTGTGCGCGCGCCGGCGCGTCCAGCACCGAGCGGCACGCCGAACACGACCTACAAGTTTCTTCAATATCCTTATCTAAACTCGCCCAATATACATAATTTCGTGATAAGGTTTTCATTTTATTCATACCAAGGTGACCCTCATGAATCTCCTCTAAAATTTTGTTTTGTAAAACGTAAGGAATGACTATTCTATATTTATATATAACGCACCCCTGTTCAACTACAAAATCCTGTTTTCTAGCAAAATAGGGTTTCTCCTCATCGCAACTCGGACTAAGCGGCCAGCCAAAAAGAATATACCGCTTAATTTTACACAATAAGTTGTCACGTTCCGTTTCCGCGGCGACATCGCTGTAACAAACAGGTAATGCGTCCGCAACTAAATTTAAATAATCTACTGAATCTGTAATGCGACCCTCTCGTGTTAACGGTAACCTCGATAACGCATCAGCCGGCCCGTTGTCCGCTGACCTAACAAATTCAATTTTAAAATCGTATGCAGCCAGACGCGCTGCCCATCGCTGCAAACGGCTCGCTGCCGTCTGCGGAATACCGCCCTTACTGCCAAAAATATATGTTAGTGGTTGGTGATCTGTGCGTAATGTGAATCGTCTACCGAATAAATACTGGTGGTGTTTCGTTACACCGAACAAAATAGCGAGCGCTTCTTTGTCAAGTTGGCTGTAATTACGTTCAGCCGAGTTAAGCGTGCGCGACACACAGCTCACCGGCCGCTCGCTGCCGTCCGCGTAGCGATGCGCCAGCACAGCGCCCAGCCCGTACGCGCTACTATCCACCGCTAATACTAACTCGCGTCCTTCCTCGTAATGTGCCAAACACCGTTCATTTAAGAGTGATCGCTTTGCCTCATTAAACGCTTCCCTACAGTCTGAATCCCATTTCCAGTTCACGTCTTTTTTTAATAAATTATGTAAAGGTTGTAATATAGTACTTAAATTAGGAATAAATCGACCGTAGTAGTTAAGCATGCCTAGGAAACTCTTAAGTTGCGAAACATTATTAGGTGTGGGTGCACTGGAAATAGCTTCCAACTTTTCTGGATCCGGCCGTAATCCCTCCTTATTTATAATAAACCCTAAATATTTCACATAATCTTGCAAAAATTTACATTTACTTAATTTAACAGTGAGCCCCATTTCCCGTAACCGTTCGAGCACTAATTTCAAATTTTTCATATGTTCCGAATTATTAGAACCCGTTATACAGATATCATCTAAAAATACGACACATCCCGTCACTCCCCGGAGGGTTTCTTCCATTAATTTTTGAAATTTTTCGGGTATACAAGATAAACCGTACGGGGTGCGCCGGTATGCAAACGTGCCCATATGCGTGGTGATAGCGGTGTACGGTTGTGAATCATCCGAAAGAATACACTGTTCATAAGCGTGCGTTAAATCAATCTTTGTAAATTTCTCGCCTCCCCTTAAGTTAGCAAACAACTCTTCAATACGCGGTAACGGATAAAAATCCCTCTTTAATTTTGGATTAATTGTAATTTTGTAATCACCACAGATTCGAATTTCCCCATTCTTTTTTACGACGGGTACGATCGGGGTTCCGTAGTCTGAATATTCAACGCGATAGATCGAGCCGTCCGCCTCGAGACGAGCTAGCTCCTTCTCAACCCTCTCGCGCAGCGCTAGCGGCACCGGTCTCGCTCGCACGTAAACCGGTTCGTTATCCGCGAGTCGTAATCGAATTGTTTGTTTACAAGTGCCTAACTTATCACAAAATACTTCTGGGAATTCTTTACATAACTGGTTCACGAATTCATCTTCACTGATTTCATTGAGGCGGATTTCTGTAATGTTTAACGCGCGCATCCACTCTCTTCCTAATAAAGGCCGTGCGCCCTGTTTAATTACATATAATCGTAATTCTTTTTTATACACTCTGCCCAGACGTACGTCCACCTCGATGAAACCCAGAGATTGAATTCGTGAACCCGAATAACAACGTAAAATTAAATTATCAGCTTTTATTAATTTATGCGAGAACAAACGATTATACATATCCTCGCTTATTGCCGAAATACGACTGCCCGTGTCCACTTCACATTGAATAAGTTTATTGTCAATTAACAAGTCAACAAAGAATGGTTGGTTACCTCGTGTCGTAACGTCGATGTTGTACAAACCATCGTCCGACTCGTCGCTCACAAAATTTTGCCGACCTGACACTCGTTTGCACATCACTTTTATATGGCCCCGCTGGCCGCACTCATCACAGTTGTAATGCTTAAACCGACACTTTTCTGCCGCATGCGCCTTGCCGCAGCGCCAACAGTTGCGCCCGCGGTGTCCGAGCGCCTCCGCGCCGGCGGCCGGCCGCGCCTCGAGCGTGCGGCCCGCGCCCCGCGCGCCGGCAACCCGCAGCGGCCGCGCGCGCTGGCCGGCCGAGCCGCCGCCGCCGCGCGCGTAGTGCAGGCCCTCGCCCGCCTCGCCGCTCGCCGCTGCCGTTGAATCCGTCGTCCCAGCCCCGGTGGAGCCGCTCACTTCTGCATGCTTCTCCGCAGCCTCTAAAGCTAGCGCGAGTTCCACGGCCTCCCTGTACTGAATTTTTTTCTCGGCGAATATTCTGGAGCGCATCGCATCGTTCGATAGTCCCGACACGAATTGATCGCGCAGGTTCTCCTCCAGAGTTGAACACGAACTGCATTTACCAAAATTGCAAGTAGCCGCGAGATGCTTTAACGCTTGTAGGTACTCAGTGAGCGATTCGCCGGCACGCTGACGCCGCAATCGAAACACGTGTCTCTCGGCGATTTCGGAGCGCTGAGGTTCCAAATGTTCCGTCACGATTTGTATTAATTGTTCATAAGTTTTATTTTCAGGAAAACTCGGAGCACATAGATCGCACATCAACGCGTATGTGAGTATGGCCGCCAAATATTGTACAATAACAGTCGTGAAATCGTAACACACCGTAACATACGTGACTGATAGTAACATACGTGATTTTGTTAAGCCTAGTGTACATTACAACTAATAATGCAGGAGATTTTTTTTACATTTCTGTTTTATATTGTTAATTAAATTATTTGATTAAATTTCTTTGAAACTCAATAAAACAAATTTAAATATTAAAGAAAAAGTTTTATTTCTCAAATTTTGTATTTCTATAATACTTACAAATGCATGAATCATTCACAACTTATGATATTAATTACGAATACGAATTATTATAGTAAAAAAGTTACTAACTTCCGAAACATGATAGTTTTTGAAGGGGGTTCTCTTTATGTAAAAAAGTAAATTTTTAACTTTAGATTCTCTTGTGAGTACTACCCCTAAGAGCCGCTCACGGATGTTACGTAACACAATAGTAACACATGGTATCATTCGTGAATAAAAATATGGTTGGACATAACCTAAAAAGCCTTTATTCGCCAAAGTATTGTAGTAATAAGACGCCGCATAGTTTGATTTGTTACTAGAACACTAAAGCTACACACATAATTTAAATAATATAGTAAATTTGTATTCTTACCTTGCATAATTCTCACTCAAAATTATTAAAATGTTCTGGGACAAAAATGCCGACTACCTTTCGATCAACTTTTACAGTAACAAAATGGCGATTTTTTTTTCTAAAGGTAGGCCAACACGTAAATCGGTGTTGCCCCTACTTAAAAATATTTTTGTGGCTTGGATATCTAGTTATTTAGGGTGTTATTTTATGGTAACCGTGCGTGAAGTATCATTCGTGAAAAAAAGTGAGACATAGTTTTAAGTGAGTTTTATATTAATTTCTTTTATGTTATTTTTATTAGAACTTGTTAAAACTATCCACAAGTTTACAGAATAATTTAGAAATACCAAAATTTTACAGGTATCAATAGATTTTTGCATAATTTTGTGACTTCAAAGTGTGAGATGACTAAGTGGGACACATGATTTTAGTATGGAAAGGAAAATAAGCATTTCAAAAAAAAAATATTGAGCTTGTTAAAGGCACTCAAAATTAATTTAAATTATTAATATAATGATAAATATAACATAGTGAAGCTGAAACTATTTAAAAACTACCATAATTACTATATAAAAAAATCTGGTGCTATATAAAATGACAAGGACATTTTTTTTTTCTTGAATGTACAATTTTTGGCGGCCATACTCATGTTTCTTCGCCCACGACCGTTATCAACATGGACACCTTTAAATCGTCACCAATTTCGTTCAATTTAATGTACTGATTTACTCGTCGTATATACGCAGGCCACTGCTTCGAACTCAAATTGAAAGGTTCTATTTTACCGATAGGCATCTTGGATTTCGCGAAGAACAACAGTTTAAACACAAAGAAAAAAAAAATCCTGCCTCGTCGCCAATGGTACGTAAATGAAAGGCGGGCTTCAACGACAGACTGGTTTATTACAAAAGAAACTGATTTACCCTCAACCATAATAATTAATTTGTTACTTATTCTAAACTACCGTTATTACAGAATGGATATAAGATTACGATACTAAAGCTCGCTGTATTTTAATCTATTCGTATGACATTACAAGTTATTTTTTTATATTTTGTCTATGAAAACTGAAATCGATTTATACACATTGAACCGCTTTGTAAATTCAATTGCTTTGTTTTGTTACTTGTTGTTCAAAACAATGAATTTTTCAACATTATTTTAAGTTTTACTTCAGTCTGTCCATGACCTTGCTCACGGCAAGACGTCAGACATTCAACATTCGAATTAAATTCAAATAAATTCCCTAAAACAATTTCCTAGCGTTCAGACTTCAGAGAAATAAAGCTATTTTGCTCGTGTTTTTATATAATACAAATAATAATATAACGAGTTTCCAATAAATGTGTAACGTCAGTCCCCGAACTAATTACATCCTAATTATAGCATCCGCTTGTGATTCCATAATCACCTCTGGGCAATGAATTACGTTTAGGAAGTCATGTGTGAATACAAATATATAGTAACTAGCTGCTCCGCGCGGTTTCACCCCCGTGGCTCCACTCCTGTTGCAGTTGGTCGTAGCGTGATGAAATATAGCCTAACAGCTTCGTCGATAAATGGGCTATCTAACACCGAAAGAATTTTTCAAATCGGACCAGTAGTTCCCGAGATTAGTGCGTTCAAACAAACAAACAAACTCTTCAGCTTTATAATATTAGTATAGATATTACGAATATTTTTTGTAGGATTATTGTTATTAGTTATTACTGATAATTGGCTGGGGCGTTATATTGTATAAAATAATTGTTCTAAGAGTCGCCTGTTTGATAGATATTGCCTTTCAAGAGAGAGGTGTTTAATTCTATATCACATGGAAACAAAAAATATTAAACAATCTGTTAGGAAATAGGATACATAGCATAACAAACTTGTAACTTGTAAGGAAAATCGATAATAACAGTATTGAATTTATGTAATTATTTTTTTAGAATTTATTATAATAAAACAAAGTCGCTTTCTCTGTCCCTATGTTTTAGTATATAATTTATTATATTTTAGAGTTTAGACAAAGCGGGCGAATTGCGGGCGGAAAGCTAGTATAAAATAATAAAATCTATTAAAAGAAGTCTAGTTCAAAGAATCACCTATCCCATACGTGCCTTGTTTATTATCTGAATATTAGTATTACTCACAAACACCTGAATTAATACAAGACGTGGAGGTTCTTACAGATCAATAAAATTGGGGTGACATTGGGGGTAAGGACTCCTCGTCTAGGCCGATTCGTTCTATTTTAGTTATCAGGGACTAGGAGTATTGTTTTTTAATAAAAATTACCTATACTTAATAAAGCTTATTTGTTTGTTTATTTGAACGCGCTAATCTTAGGATTTACTGGACCGTTTCTAAAGTTTACTAGGTACCTGGGATTTTTACGTGATCCATGAAAATAAGCTGTATATAATGTACCACGGCCAATGCCGGGGCGGATCGCTAGTCATTTATAATGATTAATCGTTACTAAATTATATTTATAAATGATATAATAATAAGTGTAGGCAATAGTTAATCACAGTGATGAAATTTAGTGTAAAATACAAAAGTTATCAGCAAATGTTTGATTTTTTACCATATTCTTGTAGCACGGCCACGGGTGACAATTAAATAGACGTTAGTAAACCAATATAAGGGCTTATTTACAAAGAAAGCTAGAAACTTATAAGCGCTTATCGGCGCTTGTCAGCACTGGTTCGTTCTTTCTAGGCAGGCATGCTCATTCATAGACTGCATCACTACTTACCATCAGGTAGGATGCAGTCAAATGCCTGGCTATCTTTGATAAAAAAAAGCAGGTTGAAGCAGACCAAAACTTTTATAAGGTAGCGCCTAGGCGCTGACCAGTGCTTGTTGAAGCTTGTCGGAACTTGTCGGCGACGATCAGCGCTTATCGGCGCGTGTTCATATATTTTCCTGCGCGGGTTACCAGCGCTGACAAGCGTCGGTAAGCGCTTAAATAAATTTACAGCTTTCTTTCTGAATACGCCCTAACTCAAATAGTGCATAATAGGTATCTAATCCATAATAATTACTATACAATTGTATTAACATTTTACTCTTTACTTTATCTCTACACAATGACTAAGGCGTTTTCCTCAGGAGTTAGTAATAAAAAGCAATTGTGGTTAAATAAATGACTATCTTCTTCCGGACGGGAAAAATTACAATAGAAACTGGTGGTTAATTAAATTATACCCTATTAATATTGGGCTATGGTATTGTTTTCTGTAGCATAGTGTAACAATTATGTGTGGGCAGTAAGCTAGTAGTTTTAGATAAATTTACAGTTTATTTTCTAGGTTACTAAAATTATTTCTTGCAGTACCTACATAGATGATATACTAAGCAGGTATTAAAACATGTTTTATTTCTAAGAAAAATTTGCAAAGAATAGGAAAAAAAACTGAAATATTTTTATGTACCAGCGCAATTAAATTGATTACGACTGTGTTCAAAATCATAAAGCAAATATACACCCAATTTCACAAAAAACTGCCTTTATAAAGGTAGTGCCAGAAAGAAAAGCCAAATACATAATTCAATACAAAATCGTTCAGCCATGAAACGCTTATTTTCCGATGTAATTTAAAAACAAACAGTATAAATTACCCTTTAACAGAAAATGTATGAAGACATTATGCAAACAGTAATGCAAGTTATACAGTTAACATGATTATTATTTTGTGCAAGTACTTATATTACACGCAAGACTTAGAAAAATTCAGAAGATAGTATTCAATTTTTTAAAGTCTAAGGGCCGGTTCTATTTCTTACTCGTTATGTGCCTTATACGTATAATATTACTAGCGGTCCGCCCCGGCTTCGCCCGTGGTACCTACATGTTTAAACTACCCTATCTCTCAAGTTGGATCGAACTGCACATGGTGTGCGAATTTTATTATAATCGGTTAAGTGCACAGACATAGATAGACTACGCAAGTACCGCGATCTGTATGAAAACCAAGCGTGTCATATTTTTTGTACTGACCTTGACGCGTTATGACGTCACGAGCGCTTTTTAGTGATGGTAATTTCATTTTACGCTAAATCGATTAGGACGCCACTCGCGCGGCGATTCTAGTATCTTCCTATCCCATCGAAGTAAATCGAAAGAAATCAGATCAAACTAGATCTATGTCTAAGAGGTAATTAAATAAATGAATCGTAATCGATTACTAAATCGATTCAAGACAGAAAAATGATAATTACCATAGACAGAGGAATAATAAAATAAATTTATAAACCTTTTAATATTCTAACAAGTAAACTAATGTGTTTTAGCTTTTTCTTACATATGGTTATACTACGTACTAGAGAGGCCATCGAAAGAAAGTAATGAAACTGTCAATCAATCAATCTTTATGTCCCGTTGCATCAATCCATTTTTCTTTTATGTTCGGGTTACTTAGAAAACTGAAAAAACAAACATAGTCTAAGCAATAAGGAGTTTTCTTAAAAAACTCCCAAGATGACACTTTAACTAATGGCGTCCATGTCATAATATTTATTTTTAGTACCTCTGTATTAAAATACTTAAAAGTTCTAGGTCAAGTCGTATTAAATGACAAAAAAAATCTATGCCTTTTTTTCTGAAAAATTGCTCCTTCAAATTATCATTTTTCTGTTCGATTATAAAATCGATTAGAATCGAGAACTGTTGCATCAAATGAACATCACTAACCACAAAATTGGACAGAAAAATGAGAAGACGCTATTCATTGCTTGTTATCATACGACTCGATCTTTACCGTACCAAGTAAAAGCCGCAATGTATTCCGAATCATTTCGTATGATTTGGTATCCGTGTTTGTCACGATCGTTTTCCACAGATATTCTTTATTTGATTTTAAAATAAATAGTGCATATTCTGATTAGAAAATTACTTACCGGTGGAAGGAAACATCTCTGCTAACTCGGCCACTCACAGCTGTGGAGTTTCTACAGTTTATAACGGCGCAATTCGGCATTTTACTTTATTCAGCTTCACGTCTTTCCTTGGCGAACTGCAAGCGCGGACTGAGTGTAGGCCAGCGTCAAGTAAGTTTCATAAACTTAGTTTGGACACGGGAAGTACATACACTCGCTTATGGCTGGTTCACACTTTGATTAGTGCGAGTGCAGGTGATGAGTAGTACTACGTGTGGACAGCGACTGTTTAGTGCGAGTGTTTAGTAGGCTGTGTAGTAAAGTGAATAGAAGCGTGTTCTATTTTTTTGCGAGTGGACTGCGAGTAGCCACGTCCCGCGCGCCCTCCCTTCCCCCTCACTCGCAGCGTGCCTGCACTCGCACTAATCACCTGCACTCGCAGTCAATTGGACACTACTCGCACTACACACCTGCACTCGCACTAATCACCTGCACTCGCAGTCAATTGGACACTACTCGCACTACACACCTGCACTCGCACTCATCACCTGCACTCGCACTAATCAAAGTGTGAACCAGCCATTAGTCTATCTTGATACATGTCTGTGGTTAAGTGGTTTAGGAGTCCATTGAGGACAAACATTGTGACACGAGATTTATATATATTAAGATTATAGCCGTAAAGCATTATGTACCGAATATACCTAAGAATGCATACAAACTAATTTTATTTAGGAACGTAATCAATCTTCAGCTATATTATATATACTAGCTTTCCGCCCGCGGCCTCGCCCGCTTTGTCTAAAACCTAATAAATATAATTATAAAACCTTCCTCTTGAATCACTTTATCTATTACAAAAAACCGTATCAAAATCCGTTGCATAGTTTTAACGATTTAAGCATACATAGGGACAGAAAAAGCGACTTTGTTTTGTACTACTCTTTTCACATAAAAACAATTGAAGCGTGTACGTTGTAATTTGATATACAGATAGATTATAGCCTGGAATATTACATGTCGGTTTTTACATTTTACCACGCGAGCATAACCGTCCCTCATCAAATATCAAGACAAGATATAATATGTATTTCTTAATATGTACAGTTTCAACTTCATTAGGTACCACCCCGCGCCGCAACTTGAAATTTTTTAACAAATATTATTCTATCAAGCCCAAACAAAACAAACGAACGAATTATGTGCACACTAATTTTATGCGCGTGCTTTGATTTATGATTGGGTATATATATTCATATGGGCGTATTTAATTTTTATTTTATAAGTACCAAAATCTCATTAATTAATGGCCTAAGTTTAAGAGTATGTAGGTAGCGCTTTATAAAATAAGATCTTATCGATTATATTCGCTGCCTAGCAACCGTAGCTTTCAACGTCTACTACTATTAAGTACTACATATTATAATACTAGAGGTTCGCCCCGGCTTCGCCCGTGGTACATATTTCGCAATAAAAGGTAGCCTATGTCCTTTCTCGGGTATCAAAATATCTCCATACCAAATTTCATGCAAATTGGTTCAGTAGTTAAGGCGTGATTGAGTAACAGACAGACAGACAGAGTTACTTTCGCATTTATAATATTAGTATGGATTAAATAAATATTCCCGGTTGTTTTCATAATCACTTCATAGCATAGTATAAAACAAAGTCGCTTTCTCTGTCCCTATGTCCCTTTGTATGCTTAAATCTTTAAAACTACGCAACGGATTTTGATGCGGTTTTTTTAATAGATAAAGTGATTCACGAGGAAGGTTTGAGTACATAATTTATTATGTTTTAGACAAAGCGGGCGAAGCCGCGGGCGAAAATCTAGTATCATATATATGAAGACCTGATAACTTACTTAACTAATTTTGTCCTATGAAAACTGATAAACAAACTCTACATATGAATACGTTTTCTTCCAAAAAACATGAAAATTAGAAAACAGTATTTTCTTTATAAATTTTAATGGGTAATGGGTAATTACTTAATTTATTTGCACAAACATACGAAAACTCTCTTTCCAAAATTCAAACAATATATTGTATGAAATTACTTTATGTTGAACATTTTCCTTCAGGGTCCACAAAACACCGTAAACACGCAATACAATATATGAAATATTTAACAAAACATCTCGAACATTCTTCGGTGTACAAAGACTTATAAATTAACGGCTATAATCGGATTTCTTCCCACCTTTGAAACGGGAATTATATTGTTTACAAAATACGTTATGTTTATAAAATTATATTAATTTATATAATGAACTAATTGGAGTAAATAGCTTCGTTTCTAGATGATTACTTTTATAAAGGTAATTACAGAAGTAAACATTTCATACAGACATATTTTGTGTAGGTACTGTTTTTACACAAATTATATAATTCTCAGAAGTTAAATCGTTTACATCAATCTCTAACATTAAAGAGTTATTAAGCTTAAGATGTAATTTCACTTATTTCGATGACATTTTAATTATTTTGAAATAACAAAATTGCGTATGGTACCTATTTAGTATTTAACAACGAAAAAAACGTCTTGCAATAAAAAAAATATGTCTGATGGATCTATCTAAAGGCAAAAGATTAAAAATTACGCGTTAATAAATGACTTTAAAGTTAAGTATATTTTCCTGTGCGCACTAATAAACGCAACCACTACCGCCAGCCAGACAGCCCGGACTCTTACCGAAATAGCAAGAGAAACTAAAATGACTTTTTTTAAAACGTTGCTAGCTCCCGTACCATATACTTATAATTAATATCATAAAGTTTGTTTGAACGCGCTAATCTAAGGAACTGCTGGTCCGATTTGAAAAATCTTTCGGTGTTAGATAGCCCATTTATCGACGAAGGCTATAATCATCACGCTAAAACCAACAGGAGCGGAGCAATGCGGGGAAAGCCGCGGGGCACAACTAGTTAACTATATAGTTAGTAAAGTATAAACCATCACTTAACAAGGAAAGCATTCCTATACATAACTGTTCACTTGAAGTATGAAATAAGATATAGGAATTGGAAGTCCTTGACCTTGAATAAGGGATGGTGAAGTTCTACCGCAAACCTTTTCAGTATGGAGCCTTAAGGGTGTAACTTGATAGAGGTACCTAATTGAAGTTGGAACCATCGTCTTACTTATATATTTTACTAGCGGTCCGCCCCGGCTTCGCCCGTGGTACATGTTTACGTTTTCTCTACATAAGAACCATCCTCGTACTTCAAGGAATATAATAAAAAAAGAATTATCGAAATCGGTTCAGCCGTTCTCGAGTTATGCGCTTACCAACACATTTTGCGATTCATTTTACGTATATATAAGATATATTTAACTAAACTAAGACCCGAGCAGAAATTATGTTGGTTAATTATAATTTTTCTGTATTTTGATGATGTCAAAATCAAAAGTGCTTCCAAACGAAGTCTAGTTAATAGTAGGTAATAAATGTTTGAATGTGATAATACTCCTCGATTGTGTTATAGCAATTGTTATTACTCGTATTTGTAAGTGCTATTTTAGTAATTGATATTTAAAAGTGGAGTGAAAACACAAACATATTAAATATGCTAACTGCTATGATAAAAAAGGCAGGTGCAAGTATTGTTTACACTTGTTTGTTTATAAAGGGCAACATTCATTCAAGCACGCTTCTTATAGAACATACCTACATATCCTTTCATTTTGTTTTTTTATGAACACCAATATGCCAGCTACCACGAAAGCAGTTTCTGTAGAGACAAACCGACAAATTGTTGAAGTGAAACTTCTTTAGGCGCGTTGATACAAAAATTTCAAGTTCGCGTCATGGCAATACCGTCACGTCATGGAGTAAGGCGACGATTTTGGTATCTTTGAATCTTGACAAGTATCACTTCCGACACGTATGCCAAGCACACACACGCTCTTTTTTTAGCTGTAAGTATTAGTCATCAAGGGTCTTGGGTTAAGGACTTCCCCAAGTCTTAATTGTTACGTTTAAAACAAGAAGCCCGTCATAATAACAACATAAATAGCAATTAAGAAATAAACTTTATACACCCACGTGAAATGAAAACCTTTAGAAGTTTTCTTAACTTTTACAACACAATTACTTTATAAGAAAGTTATGTTTATTACACCATTTGTAACTCAAGAACAGCGGAACCGATTT
This sequence comes from Colias eurytheme, assembly GCF_061535395.1. NCBI lineage: Eukaryota > Metazoa > Arthropoda > Insecta > Lepidoptera > Pieridae > Colias > Colias eurytheme. Next base: position 12,283,643 of record NC_142981.1, on the reverse strand, counting down.
TTATGGTCTTTAATTTCATCGTTGGGAAAAACAGAATAACTAACAAGATGTCATAAATATGTAAAGAACATTTTATGTACAAAATCCATAGGATAGTTCGGTTTAGCTAGAAGGCGTCTTTCTATGTACAAGTTAATATCTTTACTAAGTGGTACCTATATGAGAACCAATTAAAGCACTGGATTAACTAGCTATTTACTTATTTAGTAATCAGTAGATAGAAACCTCCAAACATTGCCAAAGACTAAAAAAAGCGTTTCAATCCAATTGAAGCTAGAACAGAAAACCAAGGAATCACTTACAAATCTAAAACCATACGTCGTTAATCATTGCCAAGTAAAGTCACATACCAGTTTTGTATCTGTGTGAGTATCCGTTACATGCACTAACACACACGTGCACCATCGACCGCTGTCGGACGCGTACTGAGTCAAAACATAGTATTTATGTAATTACCTATAATTACATATAGTTAACCGCAAACACGTTGGCTATGACGTCACTGTGCCAGACAACCTTTGGAAATGCATCGCGATTTATTGAGCCTTTCGCAGGAGTTACAGTTTAACGTAGAGCCAGAAGGTAGAATTGAATTTTGTTCATAATATATTCAAATTGTACGATAATAATTTAGGTATGTACTTGTTTTTAATGCTTCAATTGTACAGAATATAAAATTAATTATAAATGGCCTTAATTGAAAGCAGAAAGCAGTAATTGCTTCTAGAAAAGGATGGTGCGGTGCAGCCGTGCCGCTTTTTTGCTCGACTTGGCGGACTAAAGAATTCACTAAAAACCACAACTAGATTATAAAACAATTTGTCAAAACGTAATCGTCCTTCTAGTCCAGTAAAAATTGTAAACTTTTTTATTTTTCAAACAATATAGTTAATTAGTTACATAAGGGCTGTGAATGATCAGTTTAAAAAAATCAAATGTACAAAACCATGATGTCTGAAGCCATCAGTCATCAAAACTAGATCAATCTTATAGTCAAAACAATGACCTTAACTATAGACGTTTTTTAAGTAGTTTCTTACTGACTTTAAAATGTAAGAGAAATAATGATTGCCTCTATAATATGTATTCTCAATTATCACTAAATGAGTGACTGTGAATTAATCATAAAATAAAAATAAAACAACCGAACTTCCTATTAACTTAAAAGATATTATGCTATTCATCATAAAATTCTATTGAACTTAAAAAAATAAACCATCTGGCAGCCCTAGCGACCGAGAAGCCTGCTGTGTCTCCAACAATTTATCTCAATTAGTTGGCAACACTTTTATTAAACTCTTATTTGGCATTACAACTCGTGGAGCACCGTGTTTAATATAAAGCTGTGGCTTTTTCATAGCAATTTTTACCAATAATTGAAATTGAAATTAAAATTAAATTATGATAGCCACAAAGCTAAAAGTATAGTATAGTTAGTACAGTTACTTAATATTACTTTTAAGACATATATAGGTTGAAAACTAATTTAAAAAGTATTAAATTAATAAAAACTTGCATAAGCATTTAATAGAGCACCAAAATGTAACAACAGTAATATACGATCTCAATCTGATCTCAATAAAAACAAATCAAACTACACAGATTAAAAATACAAGAACCCAAGATCCCACACCCCACAAGGGGACAGACAAAGAACTAAACAACGATTGTTCAACCTTCGCCGTGCCCAAGATCGTTGAAAGAAATGGGATTACGGAAAACCTCATCCCTCAAGGGACGGTTTTATTTCAAAGTTTACTTTACGAATGCCATTCAATTGGTAGTGTTTCTAATTTTACAACTTATTCAGTTTTGCGATAACGTTGTTAAAGTGAAGTGAGACCTTAACTTTAATTTTCAAAATAAAACTATGTCGTCCTCTATGAAGTTAAATTCCTCGGCATTTTGTAACCTCGCAGTACGGTAATTCAAGTTACACATACAACAATTATCATATTTTAACAATTTACACACCCTAAAAAGCAAACAAAACCTGCCTCATTAACTCCATCTATTGATGACGAATGAAAATAAATAAATAAATGAATGCATCATATTACTTTTTGAGTTAATCCCCAGACAAAGAGTTACTAAACAAAACATTGAACATGGCTTACCCATAACACAAACATCTTACCCTCACTAGACCATTGATAAATCGCTATCTAAAATCAACATAACTGCGTGTCGTATAAAACAAACAAACAAACATAATGTTAATTAATTTACGCGATATCTCTTGGACTTTGTGTGCCCTAATCGCGGAGGTCATTAGTAAGCCACTTAATTACTAGATGATGCGGTTTACTTAAATACTTCTTTTACGTATTATAAACTCGAAAATTTAATCAACTAGACATCTTTTAGACGCACTTTTGTCTTTAGAAGTTACCACCAGGGGCCGTATTGTGACCACTTATTTCCAGACAGATTACGCCGTGAATTGCACTGACTGGCAAATTCATATTATGATCGCAAATACGGCCCCAGATCGGAAAGCCTTTTATATTTTGCTAAAAACACTCTAGAAGTACGTTGTAAATGATATCAATTTTAATTTTTTTTCTCTGACAAATATGACCCTAAAAACTGCCTGATGTACATAGTTGTGAAGAAGTGGCATTCCGTTTCCGGCGTACCACTGGTTCAGAAAACTTTATAATATTATGATTCGCTAGAATTACTAGTTTGAATGATATCAATACCTAATCATGACCTTAATAAACTACCATGACATTACGGGGTTTATCTTCCATGTAGGTAGGCTCTCTGAACTAAATAATTTATTATTTTATTTATTTTATTTATTACATTTATTTCAAGTGGCATACAATAAATTGAACAGACCCATATTAAAACTATAGGTTAAAAATCTGCATTTTTTTATCGTGTCCTATACTTTCAGTATAGTTTTGATTTATAAAATTTCTCGATTAATCTCGAACGTGGGCTAGAAGAAAGAACATTATAAAATTAGTAATTATTATTAAAATATGTTGGTAGTGTATTTACGTAATGACAGAGCAGACACTTTTCAGTACTCACTCCAAACGGATATCAAATATTTTACCTGAAACAAAATCATATCAATTAGTTAGATAAATTTAAAATATATTTAAAAAATGTGGACTTTGTACTAGAAATATAAAACTCTTAAAACATAGAAACATAGATTCCTTTGTAAATAGGTATTAGAAATTCATAATATTTAATCTATAACTTTTTTCAGCCCCCGGAATCACAGACACAATAGAAAATCTATTGTGTCGTGGCCCGATCGGGGCGCTCGGTGGTCAATGGGTTCAGGCGTGGCGCCCACACTACCAAATGCATCAACAATAACAAACAGACCATAAAAATACCTTTTTTAGATATTGTACATCTTCTTATACATACTTCTATACTTAATATTATAAAGCTGAAGAGTTTGTTTGTTTGCACACGCTAGTCTCAGGAACTGGTTCGATTTGAAAAATTATTTCGGTGTTAGATAGCCCATTTATCGAGGAAGGCTATAGCCGCTATATATTGTAATACTGTGGCTATATCATCACGCCAAGACCAACAGGAGCGGAGAAATGCGGATAAAACCACGAGGTACAGCTAGTTTATAATATCAGTGATAAATTGTCACAGACCAAAGCCACTGCAACTGACGCAACGGATACGACCAGATGCGCACGCGCTTATTTGCGCTAAAGCCGCTTTCTCACTGGCGTGTCGCCAATATTAAGATTTTTTGTAGTTTATTTATTTGTATTGAGTTCTACCGAGATAGTTACGGAAATTAAAGAAAAAATATTTGTAAAAGGAAAATTATACAGGGGCAAAATATGAATCTCTTTAGGTGAATGTGTACGGACTTTATATAAAAGAAATTAATAAATTACAATCTTATTTGCTTATAGCTCTATGTAAAATATAAATATGTAGGTACATATATGCTTATAGTGTAGTCAAAAAGCATGATTTTACAAAAATCGACCTATAAGCATGATTTTACAAAAAATCAAGAAATACAGTTTACACATTCTTCCATCGTATAGGTACTTATTCATACTTACATTGCTTATTTTTATCTCACCTATTTATACCTATGTATAAACTCGTTCCTAAGATTAACACAGTCAAACAAAAACAAATGATATCTACGAACTTTCTACGCATTCCGTGTTTTATCGTGAGAGCAAATAGTTATTTTGCAATAAACAATAAAAAATAGAAACTATTTGTTTTGCCAACACAAGGTCATTGCACTGGGGGCACGCCGCACGACCTGTGGCGTAATTTATTTATTACCTATTATGTTATATTGTTTTGTTTTTAATTTTTATTAACAGTTTCATTTTCCGGGTGAATGCTTTACTTATTTTGTCTCATAAGCGGACCGTTGAAGTGGCTTTACTCTCGCCTTACAGAAATCAAATGATTTTTCGAAATTGCCTAAGTACATTTTTTTCTGTTTGAAGCACGAGTTTTTAAGTTGGATTAAATTTATACATATAAGTTCTTTATATAATACTCATGTACACTTATTATGTTGAGGATCATTAAAACTTAAAAGTTTGATTATTTTCGGTAAAACCATTTCGTTTGACGTAGACGAGTTCGTTCGGTAACTAACACTGTGGTCTGTGACACGATTATTTTATGTAGGTACATAATAAATAATAGATTGTACATACACCTTCATGTTTAATGAAAAAACATTTATTGGATCTACAAATTCATCTAACATCCATATAAGAGCCACTCTGTAGCCATTCTCATGATTCTAGTAATATCCCCTTTGGTCTGGACATAAAAACTATTTCCGCTATAGTATTGTACATAAAACCATATACGATTATCGACTTATTCATAAATTATACATAATAATATGTTCATTTCTAAGCAATGTATCCGTGAATGAATTTTAATAAAATATGTAAATCATGTTGCAATTTTAAAAATCTCAAGTAGACCTGAATTTTTGAACGATGATTAAATAATATATCTAACAAATAACCGCGTAGCATTTGAAATATCGCGATTATATCTTAATTCCGTAAAATATTGATAAATTATGTGTTTCACACACAGGTTTCACACATTGAGTTTATTAGTATCGAAGGTCAGTTGTTTTTAAAATTGCCGATTAATATTTTCGTAAAGACTGACCTGTCAAAATTAATGGTAAATTAATTCGCGCTAAAAGACGCGGCCACAGAATATAAATTGAATATAATCTGTAACAGAATTATTTATAGCCTGTGCTCGTTGCGTAACGTCAAGTAGCTGGCCCAAGGATTGTTGGTTTTGCGATAAGATACAATTAACTAGAAGATATCGTTGCATTCTCTGTATATTTGCTATATTAACTAATTGATAAAACCTCGCAAATTATTATGGGTTGCTTCGTGTGACTTTTTTGTTGTGGAATAATATTATGTTATGTGTGATGTAAAATAGTTAATCTAATTTAAATGACATTGTAAAAGATAAATGAGATTTTATAAGTGACGTTTGTATTACAGACTATCAAGGTACCTAGATAATTATTAATGTAAGAAAATAGCGAAAAGAGAAGTTACTGAGTTTGGAAAATCTTGAGGCATTTTCCAAATTCTTTTTATAGAATCTATACCTACTAATATTATAAAGCTGAAGAGTTTGTTTGTTTGTTTGAACGCGCTATTCTCGGGAACTACTGGTCCGATTTGAAAAATTCTTTCGGCTCATTTATCGAGGAAGGCTATAGGCTATATACAATCACGCTACGATCAACAGGAGAGGAGCCACGGGGGTGAAACCGCGCGGAGCGGCTAGTTGTCTAATAAAGTTGGAAGGTACCGTGCCTACCTTCATGAAAATATAAAATGTATAATGAATATTATGTAGTAAGAAATAATAGAGTAAAATTGTATTTGTTTACGATACGTTGCAGATACGATATAAATATTTATAGGCTATTTTACATATTTTAATATATTACAGACCAAAGCTTATTATATTATTCATTATAATCCATAATTAAACATTTAATTAATTTCTTTAGGTAGGATTACAATCTTTCATAATCAATTTTTTTTTACCACCGAAATTTGAGATTCACAACCACAAGAAAGCAATTTTCTATATTCTATAATCTATACCATAGTTGAAGTTCATAGTAGATTCGCAAGAAAAACCACAAACATTAAGTATAGTTAATTACATACTATAGTATCTACCAATAGTCCAGTCTGTGGGGAAATGTAAAAGCCTCTGCTCTACAAAAGGTGGCGTAGAAAATGTTTTGAAACAATATTGTTTAGGTATGAAAGGTTAATAAAAATCCAAGTTTTCGACCTTGACGGACCCAGGCGCTAGCCGCCATCTTGAATTAAAGGTGCTAAAATTAGGTATATTTTAAATAACTTCTCAATTGTTTACTAAATCACAAAAGTGTCTATGAGGGGTTCAAAGAAGACAAAATTACCTACATTTTTTTCATACATGATTATTCTGTAAGTCTTAAAGGTAAAAAGTTACAAGCGACGGAAATAATAATATTTACAGAAATCATATAATTTTAATTTTGTTTAAAAATTGTGCAGCAATCTTTTTTCATTCTTTTTGATGGTCCGGGCTGGTTCATGGTGGCTTCTTCATTATCGTCGCTGAAATTTTCTGTTTCATTGTCTGTATTTTTAGTTTCCAACCATGAAATTTCGTCGATTAAATTTACTTTTTATTGATAACTTTATGAATCGTTCATATCGGATATCTTCTAAGGATTCCTTATCCATGTCCCCTCCGTAAAAAGTTACTAGAAAGCGTGCTCCAGCGTCTTCGATTTCTTCTGGTCATGATGACGAAATTTCATGGTTGGAAACTAAAAATACAGACAATGAAACAGAAAATTTCAGCGACGATAATGAAGAAGCCACCATTAACCAGCCCGGGCCATCAAAGAGAATTAAAAAATGATAGCTGTACAATTTTTAAACAAAATTAAAATTATATGATTCCTGTAAATATTATTATTACCGTCGCTTGTAACTTTTTACCTTTAAGACTTACAGAATAATCATGTATGCAAAAAATGTAGGTAATTTTGTCTTCTTTGAACCCCTCATAGACACTTTTGTGATTTAGTAAACAATTGAGAAGTTATTTAAAATATACCTAATTTTAGCACCTTTAATTCAAGATGGCGGCTAGCGCCTGGGTCCGTCAAGGTCGAAAACTTGGATTTTTATTAACCTTTCATACCTAAACAATATCGTTTCAAAACATTTTCTACGCCACCTTTTGTAGAGCATAAATACCTACAGACTGGATTACAAAAGTACATACAAGAATCAGTCACTCATGTTTACTCACGATAAAAACCCGCCAAACATTATAACAGCAAGTGATATAATGTTATCGTTCTTATCTTAGTGATAGTGTATTGTACTACTTGTTAGTGATAAAACCAGAGCTACATCATGTTAGACACGCCTTTCTTACCTAACCTCACTTTTTGTCTGGCCTTCATTGTAAGGTTAATTGCTCTCAATATAAATATCACTATGCAATATTTTAACTAGTTAGTGTTATAAAGTAGCCTATTTAAATACTTTTAAAACTGTAATAGAAAGAAGAAGGAATGGAGCGTAAAAGTTGCATCTAAAACTCACACAAACTTTCAAAAACTATAAAAGGTGTCAGCACTACAATATAGATAAAGAAATCTCTTAGACAATTAAGACCTTAATCTTCTTATATATAAAAATGAATCGCAAAATGTGTTGGTAAGCGCATAACTCGAGAACGGCTGAACCGATTTCGATAATTCTTTTTTTATTATATTCCTTGAAGTACGAGGATGGTTTTTATGTAGAGAAAACGTAAATATGTACCACGGGCGAAGCCGGGGCGGACCGCTAGTGTTTAATATAATTAAATAATTTGCATTGAACATTTGATACGTCTATTTTTTTTAAACGTGCATAGATTACGTAAAATGCCGAGTCGGTTCCGTGTGAAAAGACGCATGAACACTAATTTTATTAATGAATATTTATCTTCTCCATTTGCATTTAACACGCTTTAGCATTTGAAACGCATCTCGAAAACAATTTGAGCTCGGAAACGGCGGCCATTAAATAAATCCCCCATTCACGATTTTAGTTGTTGATTATGAAATGTCTTAAATATTAAAATTTCTATATGTTACTGACCTGACCAACGAGGAAAATATGTATAGGTATTTTAAATATGTTGTCTAGGACGCAGAGAGAACCGGTTTTAAATACGCAATTTTTTCCCCATTACACCTACAACCTTCGCGGCACGAAGTCTTAAGTTTTTGCTACGGTTTTTACGCAATATTTTTTTATAAAGTATGCATAATACCTACACATTATCACTTATAAAATGTATAGTTTCAGATATACCCATGGTCAAATTGTTATCTGTTATTTTTAATTGAATTTATAAATAGATACAATATTTTTTTTATGTAGGTCGTATCGCACACGGCGCAAGTTCGTGTGGCACTTGGCAGCTTTATCACTAAATTACTTTTAGTCGAGCATATATTATGTATTTTAATGTAACATACATATTTTTAATTCAGTATTATTTTTTGCTAATGAGAGACCCAATTTCAATTTGAATATTTATTTAATATTGTGTTTTATATTATCATTATTTCATATCGGAAAGTATTCAGTTTTCCTTTTTAATTAATTTAAAAGAATTTGAATTTTAAAAGAATCAGTAAACTGTTATTGCGTATACTGTATTAGATAGGTCTGAGAATTGGTCGTTAATCTAAAATAATTTTTATAACTTATGTTTACTAATATTGTAAAGCTGAAGAATTTGTTTGTTTGTTTGAACGCGCTAATCTCAGGAACTACTGGTCCGATTACAAATTCTTTCGGTGTTAGATAGCTCATTCATCGAGGAAAGCTATATATCTAAGGCTATATATCGCTAAGACCAACGGGAGCGGAGCAATGCGGGTGAAACCGCGCGGCACAGCTAGTTACAAATATGGGCTTTTGTAGGTATATATAGTAATGAAAAGTTATTTTGGAAATATTCAGTAGACCGTATTTTATAAACCAATAAAAAAATATATTAATATTTTTTATGAAACAAACAACAAACCTCGACCTACGACAATCTAATCTTAAATTAAACTTGTTTTTTAAAACTGCTTTATATCAATACATTACCTTCTTGCTGATAATTATTAAGCTTGTTTTTTTTTTTAATATCCGTTTCTGTTTAGAAACAAGAACCATTAACCATGAACTAGCTGAGAAGTGAGAACCATTAATGATTTTCTCCAAATAAAAAAAATCGAATTGGCTCATCAATTTGTGAGCAACACGAATAACACCAACAGATAATTAAACTCTTACAGCCGTACAAATAAACGAGTTATAACATTTTATGATAAGAATAAACTAAGAATAAGTAAAAATCATACAAATAAACTCGTAATAAATGAAACCTATTATAACGTCGTAATAAGTATTCATACTAATGCTATTCCGTCGTTATTCCGGCTACCACCCTAGTATAAGTCTGACATAACCGAGTTGTAACATATCTTTTGGTACATTGTGCTGTGTTTTACAAGTTTTAGAAGCAATTTTCAATCTGAATTTGAGATAATATAATGAGAGTAATACGAGAAGTAGAAAAAGTTGAGCAAATTAATAATTTCATTACGTACCTATTGAAATAAAAAATTTTGTATGAAATGTCAAAATAAACGAAATTATGAAAAACCCTTTTGATATTTATAATGATTTATTTATTTACGACATGCGCCAAACCATACATACATAAAACTTATTTCTAAACTTATCACAATAATATAAACTTTCGTTGAAAATATAAATCTTCTAAGCCTGGAGTTGTATGTTTTGAGTAGGGTTGTAACGGAACTCCGCCTCCGCCTCCGTTACTGCGGAACTTCCGCAAAAAATTTAACCTCCGCCTCCGCATCCGCCTCCGCAAAATTTATGCGGAGTCATATCGGAAGTTCATTTACGATCAAAAACAACGCGCAAGGAGCGACGTTAGGCGACACGGCCGCGTGTTTTCAAGTGAAATGGTCGAGACTCGAGAGTTTGCTTAAGCCGCCTCCCACCACCCGCTTGGCCGTGTTCCCACACGGCCAAGCGGGTGGTGGGAGTGTGAATCATATTATAACATTAAATATAAAGTTTTTGCTCCCATAGTTCGCATTTACTTATCGGCGCCTCCAAGTTCAGTGCCAAGCGAACAGTTATTTAGTGCTGCTGGTTTAATTTACGAACCCTTGAGAAACCGCTTAGAAGGCGAAAAAGCCGCAAAGCTTTTGTTCGTAAAATATAATTTGCCTCTTGTCAATTTTGATTGCTAAGATGAATCATGAACATGTATGTAAGGTATAATTGTACACATTATATACAGGGTGTCCCAGCAACGGTATACTAAGCCCCAAGGAGGTTATAGTTTTGCATACGCTGAGTACGTAAAAAATACTTATTAAATTCCAGACGAATTTTTTTGACAAATAGACGAATTCTCAAAACTCTATGTGTATACCCATAACAAGCAACCTGTAGTAGCGGTAGGTATATGCCGGTTGCGCGAAGCTAGAGACGAAAACTTGGATTTTAAGGAAAAATTAAGCAAAAAATTTTTGGCGTAATTTTGCTGTTTAAGTATTTTTTACGTGATCAGTGTATGCAAAACTACAAATCCCTTCGCGCTTAGTATACCATTAGTGGGACACCCTGTATACTATAAATACATGTTGCTGACTCTATTAATCATAAATTTATTTATATTTTCCCAACAAATTTCACCTCCGCCTCCGCCTCCGTTAACCTCCGCATCCGCGGAGGCGAACTTCTTCACCTCCGCATCCGCCTCCGCCTCCGCTAAGTAGGCCTCCGTTACAACCCTAGTTTTGAGTAGGGTTGTAACGGAGGCCTACTTAGCGGAGGCGGAGGCGGATGCGGAGGTGAAGAAGTTCGCCTCCGCGGATGCGGAGGTTAACGGAGGCGGAGGCGGAGGTGAAATTTGTTGGGAAAATATAAATAAATTTATGATTAATAGAGTCAGCAACATGTATTTATAGTATACAGGGTGTCCCACTAATGGTATACTAAGCGCGAAGGGATTTGTAGTTTTGCATACACTGATCACGTAAAAAATACTTAAACAGCAAAATTACGCCAAAAATTTTTTGCTTAATTTTTCCTTAAAATCCAAGTTTTCGTCTCTAGCTTCGCGCAACCGGCATATACCTACCGCTACTACAGGTTGCTTGTTATGGGTATACACATAGAGTTTTGAGAATTCGTCTATTTGTCAAAAAAATTCGTCTGGAATTTAATAAGTATTTTTTACGTACTCAGCGTATGCAAAACTATAACCTCCTTGGGGCTTAGTATACCGTTGCTGGGACACCCTGTATATAATGTGTACAATTATACCTTACATACATGTTCATGATTCATCTTAGCAATCAAAATTGACAAGAGGCAAATTATATTTTACGAACAAAAGCTTTGCGGCTTTTTCGCCTTCTAAGCGGTTTCTCAAGGGTTCGTAAATTAAACCAGCAGCACTAAATAACTGTTCGCTTGGCACTGAACTTGGAGGCGCCGATAAGTAAATGCGAACTATGGGAGCAAAAACTTTATATTTAATGTTATAATATGATTCACACTCCCACCACCCGCTTGGCCGTGTGGGAACACGGCCAAGCGGGTGGTGGGAGGCGGCTTAAGCAAACTCTCGAGTCTCGACCATTTCACTTGAAAACACGCGGCCGTGTCGCCTAACGTCGCTCCTTGCGCGTTGTTTTTGATCGTAAATGAACTTCCGATATGACTCCGCATAAATTTTGCGGAGGCGGATGCGGAGGCGGAGGTTAAATTTTTTGCGGAAGTTCCGCAGTAACGGAGGCGGAGGCGGAGTTCCGTTACAACCCTAGTTTTGAGTACCAGTTATTTGGCAACTCTCTATCTCAAGGTGGGTTTATCTTCTGTTCTCCAGATATTAGATAGCGTTCTCTTTCATTTGCTTGCATACTTAATGATATATTTAAATGTTTTCCAATAAATATTTAAAAAATAAATAAACAGAACATCGTATGATGAAACTTCAGAACAAATTCGACGAAATCAAACGAGCGTCAAAATGACAGCACCAAGGCATAACCGTAGACAATTTCAATGCTTTTCATAATTTTATGAATGAATTGCTACGTTGCCGCTTCGCGCTTATTGCATAGCGTGAGCATAGTTACATCGACGTTATTCCAAATTTATTTGTAAGAAATTATGACATCCTTATTCTTTATTTATTCTTATCATATCTATTCATTGCATAAGGTTTGAATACGCAAGTTTTTATTTGTACGGCTGTTAGGTTATTAACCATTTTTTTGCGTCTTAGATTAAAATCAATACATTTAAAGAAAAGAATCCATTTTTAAGAAGAAAATACACCTAAAAAACTAATTACTTGTCAAAAATATTGTATTTTCTTTCTTTCTTTCTATTACTATATTTACTGCAGTGAGCTTTGAATGTGAATACATAGAATAAAGTTAATTCTTGCAGTAATGTACACTATGACTCTTGCTTTAAATAAGCCCCTTTGTCTTCATCAATTATACATCACAATAAAACGTTAAAATCATTTGACGACGCGGTTGGCGCAGTGGTAAGTAACTGCCTACTGAGCCGACGGTCCCGGGTTCTATCCCCGGTCAGGGCAAATATTTGTGTGATGAACTCAATTATTTGTTCTTGGGTCTGGGTGTTATCTATATAATATGTATTTATTAAATATTATATTATATTTATCGTCATCTAGTACCCACAACACAAGCCTTAATTGAGCTTACTGTGGGACTAGGTCTATTTGTGTAATAATGTCCTATAATAATATTTATTTATTTATTTAAAATATTTATATAGGAGAGAATCGCAAAGGTTACAAGTCAAATACCCAGTCGCAAATTTTTAATCCAAATACACAAATGTCAAAATTGACACTGACAGTTGGTTGAATGATAAAAACCAGATCACACCGGTTTAAACATATAATTATGTAGTTTAAACACAGGATGTAGTTCAATGAGTTTTTTTCTATAATAGTAGGTAATTAAAAGGATAATAAAAAAATATAAATAAATAAATAATTAATAATAAATAAATATAACTACAGGAGACAGGAGCACGTATTTTTAATTCTATAATACTTAAAAGTTTAAATAAAAACTGCTTTAGCAAAAGCACCACGGAATGGTGTTACCAATACCAATTGGCAATTACCTACTAAATAGAAAAACAGTACAAAGATGATGTACGTGAAAACAAAACAAAATCTTATATTATACCTATTACGTAATATCTTTGTAGAATAAGTAGACAATTATTTACATAATATTATTTACTAGCTTTCCACCCGCAGCTTCGCCCGCGCATTCAAAGAAAAACCCGCATAGTTCCCGTTCCCGTGGGATTTCCGGGATAAAACCTATCCTATTTCCCGGGATAAAAAGTAGCCTATGTCCTTTCTCGGGTATCAAAATATCTCTATACCAAATTTCATGCAAATTGGTTCAGTAGTTAAGGCGTGATTGAGTAGGTAACAGACAGACAGACAGAGTTACTTTCGCATTTATAATATTAGTATGTTTAGATATGGATTTTCGTTCTATTTTTTATTTCAATACTTATTTTAAAATGTTATTCGAAAGATAAAAACTTCAAGACTGATGCAATTTAAACCAAGAGAAATCTACTATATAAAAATAAGACGGGTTTTCCTTCCTGACGCTATAACTCCAGAACGCACGAACCGATTTCCACGGTTTTGCATTCGTTGGAAAGGTCTCGGGCTCTGTGAGGTTTATAGCAAAGAAAAGGTGTCTCTGGTGGCGAAACGGAGTTCGCCCGGTTCTTTTAAAAAATAAGCTCTTCGATACAGTCAGTATTATAATATTGCCACTTGTCCATGCGATCAAATAGATCTAGAAAAAAACCGGCCAAGTGCGAGTCGGGCTCGCGCACAAAGGGTTCCGTAGCAGCAAATATAATAAATTACAGTTAAATCAACCTATCTCAAAAACTATAAGAGATACTTTGATCAAACCAAAAATCGTTGAAAGAGTTAATTAGCATGCATCACCTCTATTTTTTTTAGAATTTTATACCCCGTAGTTATAAAAATAGAGGGGGGGGGACATACTTTTTACGACTTTGAGAGCTGATATCTCAAAAACCGTTCACTTTAAGAAAAATGTTTTTTAGAAAACTTTATATCATTTTAAAAGACCTTTCCATTGATACCCCACACGGGTATGTACATCGAAAAAAAAAATTTCATCCCTCAGTTACATGTATGGGGGGCCCCACCCCCAATTCTTTTTTTTACTATTTAGTGTCATATTTTTGTAGCGGTTCATACAACACATATTCCCATCAAATTTCATCACTGTAGTACTTATAGTTTCCGAGTAAATCGGCTGTGACAGACGGACAGACGGACAGACGGACAGACGGACAGACGGACATGACGAAACTATAAGGGTTCCGTTTTTGCCATTTTGGCTACGGAACCCTAAAAACACTGTTATTGTTATTATGTAACACGTGTTATTAACTTAGATGCGTGATTCTATGGTTTCTTTAGAAACTTCCTTGCCAACCCTTGACGCTTAGATGTAATTTATTTAACGATTTTGTCATGCTTTTGAAAGACGACTTATTTTATAAATGTTTTCAATTAGATTTCCAATTTTTTTGAAGTGAAAGTTCTTTATCGGGGTTGGACAAAAATTTAGTGTAACATTTTTGCGTTACGCCGCGCCGTACGCGTGACATTTTTGAGTTACGCCATACTCGTGACATTTTTGAGGTCATAAAGAAGTTTCACTTCTTACGTGTGTACTCTAGTACATGCATACATTTTTTTTTATTGTTGACAATGCAAAGTTTTTTGACAAAATGAAAAAAAAATTGTGTCTATTTCTTATGTTTCATCCCTTCACGTATATATATTCAATAGTCAATTCTTTATTTTAATAAACATAGATCAGTAATTCAGACGAATATTATCTATTATCAACTCATTACCTACTTAACAAATAAAGGGGTCAACGAACGTCAAGGCCTTCGAAATTATATCGATAAGAGGTTTGTGCGTAATTTGGTGTTATAAATAAATAAATCATTACCATATAAAACATTGATTATATAATGATATGTGTTTAGGTTCAAATTAGTGTAAAGGTGGCATAACTAGTAATCTCGTAATCTTCTTATATATAAAAATGAATCGCAAAATGTGTTGGTAAGCGCATAACTCGGGAACGGCTGAACCGATTTCGATAATTCTTTTTTTATTATATTCCTTGAAGTACGAGGATGGTTTTTATGTAGAGAAAACGTAAACATGTACCACGGGCGAAGCCGGGGCGGTCCGCTAGTTTCCAAAATATTTACATAAGATTTGATCGCGTTTTATAACTCTGTGGAAATAATGGTGGATATGCTCCTTTTCATTTTCTACATTTTTTAATTTTTTAGTAAATATTAGTTTCGTAGAAGTATTTATTGGGATTTATTAGGGTTTCAAGTTTCAACTTTCAAGAAGGTATTTCAGAATTCACAAGAATGTTTATACACTACTTATCTATACTAATATTACAAAGCTGAAGAGTTTGTTTGTTTGTTTGTTTGAACGCACTAATCTCGGGAACTACTGGTCCGATTTGAAAAATTCTTTCGGTGTTAGATAGCCCATTTATCGAGGAAGGTTATAGGCTATATTTCGTCACGCTACGGGCAACAGGAGTGGAGCCACGAGGGTGAAACCGCGCGGAGCAGCTAGTCTACACTAATATTATAAAGAGGAAAACTTTGTTTGTTTGTTTGTTTGATTGTAATGAATAGGCTCATAAACTACTGGACCGATTTTAAAAATTCTTTCACCATTCGAAAGCTACATTATCCACGAGTAACATAGGCTAGGTTTTATCCCGGAAATCCCACGGGAACGGGAACTATGCGGGTTTTTCTTTGAAAACGCGGGCGAAGCCGCAGGCGGAAAGCTAGTTAGTTATATTTTCTGCACTCGCTTTTTAGTTATTGCGTATTATCAAAACTTAAGCAAGTATATTTTACAATTTTAAATATCTAGGTACTTATATCATATATGTATTTAAAATTTTATTTTATAAGGTATCATCAATTGTCACCTTACTTATGAACAGATTCAATGCTTGTAAGTTGTAACACCTTGATTAAACATGATGTTTCAATTTTCAAGTTATCGTCATAATAAGGAAAATAATTGTTTCAAACATGTTAAAATGAGTAGGGTTGTAACGGAGGCCTACTTAGCGGAGGCGGAGGCGGATGCGGAGGTGAAGAAGTTCGCCTCCGCGGATGCGGAGGTTAACGGAGGCGGAGGCGGAGGTGAAATTTGTTGGGAAAATATAAATAAATTTATGATTAATAGAGTCAGCAACATGTATTTATAGTATACAGGGTGTCCCACTAATGGTATACTAAGCGCGAAGGGATTTGTAGTTTTGCATACACTGATCACGTAAAAAATACTTAAACAGCAAAATTACGCCAAAAATTTTTTGCTTAATTTTTCCTTAAAATCCAAGTTTTCGTCTCTAGCTTCGCGCAACCGGCATATACCTACCGCTACTACAGGTTGCTTGTTATGGGTATACACATAGAGTTTTGAGAATTCGTCTATTTGTCAAAAAAATTCGTCTGGAATTTAATAAGTATTTTTTACGTACTCAGCGTATGCAAAACTATAACCTCCTTGGGGCTTAGTATACCGTTGCTGGGACACCCTGTATATAATGTGTACAATTATACCTTACATACATGTTCATGATTCATCTTAGCAATCAAAATTGACAAGAGGCAAATTATATTTTACGAACAAAAGCTTTGCGGCTTTTTCGCCTTCTAAGCGGTTTCTCAAGGGTTCGTAAATTAAACCAGCAGCACTAAATAACTGTTCGCTTGGCACTGAACTTGGAGGCGCCGATAAGTAAATGCGAACTATGGGAGCAAAAACTTTATATTTAATGTTATAATATGATTCACACTCCCACCACCCGCTTGGCCGTGTGGGAACACGGCCAAGCGGGTGGTGGGAGGCGGCTTAAGCAAACTCTCGAGTCTCGACCATTTCACTTGAAAACACGCGGCCGTGTCGCCTAACGTCGCTCCTTGCGCGTTGTTTTTGATCGTAAATGAACTTCCGATATGACTCCGCATAAATTTTGCGGAGGCGGATGCGGAGGCGGAGGTTAAATTTTTTGCGGAAGTTCCGCAGTAACGGAGGCGGAGGCGGAGTTCCGTTACAACCCTAAAAATGAGCTATAAACCACTTCGAATCTGGTATAAACTGCCCCGAACTAGTTTTTTTTAATAAATATTAAATTCTCACGAAGTTTACGTCTATCACCAGCTCTAATGGTACCTACCTATAACATAATTTATTATAACCTTTATTCAATATTATTTTCTTGTCATGATTTTATATGATTGATGATGGTTTTATTTAATTGTATATTGATTCCTATTGATTGAAAAAGTGAAAAAAATCGAAAAACTTGATTCAAAAAGTGCTAAAAACCACTCTATAGGTACTTAGTACTTACTACTACCAACTCTAAATAATATCTATTATAATATCAAATTGTATGATTTTGATACGGTCTACCCATTGAGAAAGAACCGTTATAAAAGACAAGTTTAAAAATCTAGGTACCTACATAAACTAATATCAAGTAATATACATATTACATATATTATATAATACAAGACGATCGTATTCGTAAAGCCCTTTGTACCGTATATAAGTACCTATCTGTATTTGTCTATAGATTTTTTGATAAATATATAAGTATATAAAATTTAAAATTTTGCATCCACATATATTGATATCAGATCTTTACCTAATACAATGACTGCACGTGAACATTTAAAAGAACGTAGTTACACATAAATTGTTACCGACGTCAATTCCATAGAAAAATTATATATTCAATGAATAAATAGTAAACGGAACGCATCGACACCGCAAAATGAATCAATCATGGCCGCCGCTTAGTGTTGCAATTAAATATACAGGGTTACCTTATACGGAGGATTGTATTGTATGTAAAAAAACATAATCATATCACACGCTGTACTAAAATATAGGTATCTATCCATTTTTTATAGTGTTTTGAGACTAAAACCTTTTAGAATAGGTATAGCTAACGTCACGTTAAAAATTATTGCAACTTGAGTACAAACATCCTACATGAAATGCCAGCTTTTAATACATTAAATAATTATTTACGAACGTATTTAAATAAACATATGGATATAAGTAATCCATACTAATATTATAAATGCGAAAGTAACTCTGTCTGTCTGTCTGTTACTCAATCACGCCTAAACTACTGAACCAATTTTCATGAAATTTGGTATGGAGATATTTTGATACCCGAGAAAGGACATAGGCTACTTTGTATCCGGGGAAAATGACGCAATCCCGGAAATCCCACGGGAACGGGAACTATGCGGATTTTTCTTTGACTGCGCGGGCGAAGCCGTGGGCAGAAACCTAGTGTTCATATAAATCTCTTTTACCTATTTATAAAATGAATTTATCTCAGTAAATTACTAGAATTAGTAAGTAGGTAAGTAGTACTTTTTTATTATTTAATACCTTTCTAATTCATACTCTACGAAACGGAAGTTCAAAACAGTGATCGATTTATACATTGCAAACGTGCTCTTACGATTCTGTAGTTTGTACCTACAAAATATGAAACAGATTTGCATCTTACAATCTGTAAAGAGGAGAAAAGTCATTAACTCGGTAACCCTAAACTGATATCAACATTGCAAATTGCTCGACTACTCTAACTGCGATAGCTCTACTACAAGGTCAAGGCTGATTAGCCGTGCGCACACCGTGTTGAGAAAACAATACACATCTCATTCGCACACATGACTAACGCCCCAATTAGAAAGAGATGGTGTCCGCGAAAATTGCCTAACACTACTGAATTTCGTCCGCATTCTTAGCTAAAAATAAATCATTAACAAAATTAGACGCAATGCATCATTCGTGACAAGTTGGATACTAATTGTTCATTACTTGAACGCGAGGCTCTGCTTACTTGTTTATGTACCTATTGCTTCCGGTAATTCGCAAGGACGCAGAGGTTATGCGTGTAAAAATATTATGTCCATTTTATGCATTTCGCGCGTTTAATTGAAAAATTGACATAGCAATTTTTTATGACGTGTGATGTTGTTTTCGTTCATCGGCGCGAATTATGAAATTTATTTTTATAATCTAAAATTGAAATTAAAATTCGTTGGCGGGCAGTTAGCGCGTCAAAAACGAGTTATATAAAATCTCGTTTTGTACAATTTATGTAATTCGAGCGCATGTTGATTTCTGACTTATGAAATGGGAACGAAGAGGTTGTTAGTCAAGTAGATAATTGAACTAAAAATAAATTTGGTATTTCTACATGATTGACAGCAGGTTTCTAACGCACGATTTTGAAAGGCCGTATAAGTAAATCAAATTCCCCGGCACAGATATTAAAATTAAAAAAAAATATATACTCAAATGGTGTAATAAAACTGTTCAGTTTTGAAATACATAAAATGTCCAACTCGGTACGCGCATCCGAACGCACCGTTCAAATCAGCACAGTACCCCTAGCACGAATATTTGTAGGTTTCGTATCGTAAACGTTTCGAGTTGTCGATACGAAAACGGACTAAAACGAAAGTCGGAAGCACGAAGCACTTTCGAACCAGTATCGAGAGCTCGATACGATAACGTTGGTGACGTCATACTAACGTAAGCAAGGATGGGAAAAATAGAACGAATGATCTTACCATTGAGTGAATGTTTCGTTCAGAAACTGGATAAGTATTTAGTTAATTAAAATTTTTGTGATTTTAGGGCATTTAAAAATTTAATACTGTTTAATTTATGACGCAATACGAAGAAACTGCAGAAAAAAATAATATTCAGTTAGATAAATGGCATAATAATTTAACTGATTACTAAAACATTGTGTTTGATTTGACTGTATTCCTAAACGAACGACGGACGCGGGACGCTCGAAGCTCATTCAAGGCCAACTTTGTTTTGAAGTGCTTGTGTCTTGTGTTGTGATTTAAATTGTAAGTTTGGAACTATTTTATTGTTCTACAATGAGAACCAGCCACCCGCAGTACACCATTATGGTAGAATTTATGGAAAAGTAAGTGTATTACATTTAAGATTTTATTGTCATAAGCATATTTGTGTTGATTTTAATAGTGTTTCAATGGGATTTTTGGAATATATTTTTGTAAAGTTTAAAAGAGCTAAAGTTTATTTGTATACTCAAGTTAAAGTATTACGCTAGTCATGTGTAATTTGTAAAAACAAAATTGAAAAAGAAAGGTACCTAACACATATTATTAAAATATTAGAGCACACGGTCCTTTAACTCACGTTTAATTTATTTTAGGCATGGAGACTTATCCAAACCCAGTGGGGGTCCTCGTGGTAGACATTATGTGCAGCAAAAATGGAAGGAGTTAATTTATATGCTCAATAGTGATGGCACTGGGGATTCTCGAACAGAGGAAAAGTGGCGGAAGGTAAGCCTATTATATCCTAATTACGCACATTTAAGGAAATACACATACTTCACACAATTTGAAATACATGCATGCATAATTATATTGGTGCTGACATCCTGCTCTTGTTCATGTTTGTTAGGTTTGGAGTGATTTTAAGAACAATATAAAAAAAAAGTGGGCGAAAATAAATAGGTCTGCTCAGGGTACAGGTGGTGGGCCAGCGATTCAGCTGACATTAACAGACCTTGAAAACAGGGTTTTAAATTTAATTGGAGTGCAGGCTGCTACTGGGATGCCTATACAAGAAGCTGGATTTGTACAGGTGTGATATTTTTGCTTTGTAATGTAGTATATCTTTTTTTTTCATAGCAATCGTTGTAATCTCAGGGAAATATAATAAACTGATAATAATTAATGATTTTCGAATTATCTGAATATTAAATTCCATATTGGGACAGAATATGAACAAAAGTTTAACTTGTCTGCAACTTACCTACCTAACCTTGTAAAAAAGGGTCACCACTTAAGTTTTTTGTTAGTATTGTGATTTGTGACACTTGAAATTCTTGTGTGGACGACTGGCTGGGGTTTGAGTGCCACATAATGCATTGCAATTATGATCTTTGTTTACAATGTCTTAACTTTGGTGTTTCTATGAGCATTAATGAATACTCTAAAGTAGTATTTTGTTTTATAAAAAAATACAATAGGCATACTAAACAGTAAAGGTGGCCTTTACTCACAAATTTTAAGTAAGCACTAATATGCACTAAAATGACTAATAATTATAAATGGTAAAATATTCAGTAATGATAATATTTAAATTAATGTAAATGTAAACTGTATAAAAACAATGTAAACTAACATAGTAATTAAGAAATTATACTCACAAGTGGACCTCTGTTGTTCTATTAATAAATAAAATAATAATAATAATTATACTTTTTTATTTTTTATAGGTTGTTGGTGGAGAGGATGTTAGCTTGTCAGGTGTACCTGCTACAGAAACTGTAGACGAATTGACTGTGGATGATGCTGCTTATGAATATACACCAATTCCTGAAGGTTGGACTTACTAATATACCTTATAATAACTCTTTTGTTTGTCATAACTAAGTACTAGTAACAACAAAACATTTAAAAATAAGATCTTCAAATACTTAAAGTAAAAAAAAAAGTTCCTGATAACTAAAGCTAGCAGAATAGTATTTACGTTGATTGTTGAATCTCAACTTTTCCAGATGAATGGAATACTGCAGGAACAAGCAGTCAACCCACAGTCGCTCCACCTCTTCCTCCTCCTACTCCGCCACCAGTACTTACACCACCACCAGGTCCAGTGCAAACCCAGTGGCAACCGCCGAAAAAAAAGAAGAAGCCTGAAGATTTAGTTTTAAAAGTATTTAAGGAGTGTGAGACGAATGCTAGGGAGTATGAAAAGGAGCGTGACCGAATTGCACAAGAATTAGAACGAGAGAGGATTCGTCAGCGTGATGTAGAGCTTCAGTTGCAAGCTCAGTGGTTGGATTTTATGAGAGAGGCGTTAAAGGTTTTAAGTTCATATTTAGAGAAAAGAAGTGAATAGTGTCTGATTTTTCATTTTATTTGTATTTGTTTTTCATTTTTGTTGTTAACAGACTATATACCTATACACTATTCACTTCATTTTCTTAAAAAGAAAACATTTTGTATTTGTTAGAATTAAATTTATTTTGCTTAATCTATATAAGGGTTGTTAACAGACTATATAAATATACACTATTCACTTCAATTTCTTAAAAAGAAAACATTTTGTATTTGTTAGAATTAAATTTATTTTGCTTAATCTATATAAGGGTTGTTAACAGACTATATAAATATACACTATTCACTTCAATTTCTTAAAAAGAAAACATTTTGTATTTGTTAGAATTAAATTTATTTTGCTTAATCTATACTATTTATGAAAGTAATATCTTAAAGGTACTTAATTCTATTTTGTAAATAACGAACATTATATTTGTTTCAAACATATTAAACTATATTTTTATTCTCCAATGCTACCTTAATTATAGACTTCAACACAAAAACCGAAATCAATTATTTACATTATGAAGCCGATTAATCCTATCTACTAACATGTTTCTTATGGCTCTACCGCGAATCAATTCATCTGAAGAACCACTTTCGCGAAAAGGTTCTTCTAGAGAAGAAAATGTTGAAACGCCTAATCCAGAAGAATATATTATATCGTCTTCAGGATCAGGCAACATAAAATCTAATGCTAGGTTGTGTAGAACGCTACATGCCATTATGATCGAAGCACACCTCTCAGGGGTGTAATGTAATGTGCGGTCCTTACTAAGGCATCTCCACCTATTTTTGAGTCTTCCAAAAGTATTTTCGATCACAACTCTGGCCTTCCCATGGATGGTAGTATATTTTGCCTGTGGAGTGCCTTCAGCAGCATCTGTGATTGGTGTCATCAACCAAGGCCTCTGTGGATATCCAGAATCCCCTGAAAAAATATTTTTTGCATATTGAATTATATAATCTTACAACAGACAATAACCTTATCACTTAATTATCTATGTCTTTATTTATAATTGGAACAACCTACATGTAAAAAAATAGTTACCTAAAAACCACACTTGTTCATTATTCCGGTGTAAGTCTTGGATGTACCTATTGGCTTGACTGTTTTCCCAAATAAAAGCGTCATGGGTGGCACCTCCATACTTGGCATTAATATTTAAAATTCTGCATTCACTGTCACATATCTACAATTTAAAAAATTATATTGGTATAACATAACAAACATTTATAATTTTATTAGTATAAATTAGTTGAGTGATATCTCACCATT
The DNA here is from genome assembly GCF_061535395.1 of Colias eurytheme. Taxonomy (NCBI): domain Eukaryota; kingdom Metazoa; phylum Arthropoda; class Insecta; order Lepidoptera; family Pieridae; genus Colias; species Colias eurytheme. The sequence goes on along the minus strand of NC_142981.1, from coordinate 12,260,135 downwards.
TGCACATTCAGTGAGTAGAAATGCTTTCTGCAGTAAAATAAATGTTCCATGTCTCTTTTTGGAGTGAATATGTGAAAATGAGAACCATCAATGCACCCTATTACTCCAGGGATGCCAAATTTTGTATAAAATCTGTAAATAAAGTATTGTAAGTGAAATTTTCTAGTATTAGGTAGCTATCATATTTGTGGTTATTCAGTTGATCCTGCTTTTGCTGTTTAACATTCTGCACTAAATTAGTTTTATTGAACTACATACTTATAATTATTACTTACTTGTTTTTTACAATATTTCGCTGCTCTCGTGTTGTTGGAAATTTAACAAACTTATTTAATATTAAAGGGTTAACAAGAGCATCAGTAACCTCCCTCACATATTTGCTAACTGTAGTTTGGCCTAAATATTTAGCCATTCCTACAATTCTTTGGTAGGAACCTGTAGCATAAAATGACAAAGCACACAGCACCTAGAAACAAAAATGTTAATAGTTAGTAGTGTAGCTGTGTATTATACTCACATAGTATGTATTAGTTATTGTACACATTATAATGAAAGGTACCTACGTAAGTAGCTTATTTATTACACTTACTTTGTGTTCCAGGCTGATCCTTTTACTTGATTTTAGACTGGATTTTTCTTTCAATTCGCGACATAAGAACAAAAATGCTTCCTTACTTAGACGAAATCTATTTTTAAATTCTGTGTCGCTAAGGTTTTGTATGTTAATATTTGCCAAATTCTTTCTGAGTAAAGCTCTCCTTGAGATTTCTCTGCAAATGTAATAGTAAATTTAAAAGATAACTTGTTGTTTATTTATTAAAATATAGTGTTAAAAAAATCACTCACCTTGTTTCTCTTTGTTCATTTCTACTTTCAACAATCAATCGCGCTGCAAGATAATAGTAAAATGCACTACGTCGTGGGGTGCTTCTTGTCAATCTAAACATTTTCTAACAAAATATATCACCACAATCACTAAAATTATAATTTTATTCATAAAATAAACTCCGACGAAAGTTTTCTCACTGTCAAATTTAAAGTGAATAAACATTCGTGAAACTCGTAAGCCAGCTTTCGACACTTACGATACTATCCGTCAATTTATGCCTTCGTGCTAGCTATCTTCATACAATCGCCTAAGTTACGTTTCGTATTCGATACGATGACGATTCGAAACTTACATGTTTTTGTTCGTGCTCTGAAAATTAGTTCAATATACGCACACCAGAGGCGCTGTTCAAGTTCCCATACAAAATGCTTTCGTTGACGATACGAATACTTTTTCGATAGTGATTCGTGCTAGGGGCACCGATAACAACAAGACGTGATTGTCAATAAGCGTTTCAATGGAGATGTAGCAATCAGGAGATATGAGGAGCATCCGTTATTGGAGTCATTACGGTCGGCCAGTCAACAGACGGGTCAATATGCACTTACTGGCCAATAAAGGAGATTCATCGTTTTGCATCTGTTTGCTGTTTCTTATAATCCCGACTTAAAGGCTTGAAACTTGTTAGTTGTTTTAAATGATCGTGCTGGTGTCTTTTTCTAATTGGCAAAATTGATTTTAATGGTGATTTACAGGAAAGATTGCATTTAGATAATTAGCTCATCCACTTAAAGAAGAAGCGGGCTAACACTGCTTCATTTACAAATAAATAAAAATATAACGTTCAGGAAGAATAATTATTTTTGACCCAAAAATCTTCAAAATAAAAAAAGAATCTTTAAAGACGGTTCTCTCCGTGGAAAGTCCGTAACAAACCGAAAAAAATATGGTCGAATTGAGAACCTCCTCCTTTTTTCAAGTCGGTTGATAATTATACCATTACCACAGCCATTATCAGCCTTGGCCTACGTTATTTTCTAAAAGTCACGGTGCGGTGCTCACATACCTACTTCAATATACTATTTGATCACATACCTACTCAAGATACTTTTTAAGGAAATTACTTCAGTATACTACGGTACTAATTATGGATATAAATCATTTACCCACTAATTAACACGTTCATATGATTAATAGCAGGAAATTTGTGTACAAGTAGGTATATACTATAAGTAGGTATATACTTACCTACGTTTTTCATATTGGTGTAGTGATAGGTCTTACAATTGAATTTTGAAGAAACATAGTTCAGAACGATGTTATTAATAGAGATGTCCTCTGGGTCTCCGTCCTTAATTAAGAATGTAGAAGATAAAACGAATGCATAAAGATATTTTAAAAAAATACCTACATGTACGATTATTTATTTTTAAGGCATTCAAAGGCATAAAAGACCTTCCACTCAGCTTTCTGCCTATCTGCGTTTTATGAATTGTTCTTAAAAAATAAAGAGCCCTTTTTAACGACGTTTTTAGCTCGTTGTAGCCCAAGAATTTGCGTAATTGCAAAATTGGAAGACATAAATTGAAAATGGAATGTCACAGCAGTTATGTCATGATTAAAAATAAAAACCTGATAAACAAGCCAGTGTTTATACATTTGAGAATTTATTTTGATAATTATCCAGTCGTTGAACTCAGTGCCTGATGTTTACGTTTTCATCATAGAAATCTAAATAAAAAGACACTAGAAGTCGTATGCGCGCGTGACCTTGTCGCCACTCAGTTGACTTCCAAGCCACCAGTGCATTCGTGGCTGTTCAGTTGCTCTAGAGACGTGCGTATGTAAACATGGTGCGTTTCAGCATTTCCCATTGTGGAAATTCTTCCACAAGTTTTAATTATAGTAATAAAGGAATGACTTTTCATCGGTAAATTTCTTTTTTTTTTTTGAAATAATGCCGACTTTCCTTAAAATTAAAGAATATTTACAAGTAATACGAATGTCACCATAGAAATCTAAATAACAATAAATGTCACAGTCGACCGCTCTTATTATCAAGTTTCTGTTTCAACACAAATTTCAACCTTATTTCTATGTGTTTCGGTTCAAAGTTATATCTATTGAAAATTAACGCCCTCTGTTGTAGAAAAGCCGAATTTTTTCGTATTTGTATTTTTCTGAGCAAAAAGAAACAAAACACCTCATGTACCTAGGGATGTCATTCTAAAATAAACCGTAAAATCGTGAGTTAGGGTACATATTAAAAAGCTGACTTTATTTTTTAAGTTAGTTTTCACTATAATTAATCCATAAAAGGCAAAGTTTACTTGTGTGTACTGTTTAGCTATCATTTTAAATGTGTTGATTTTGGCGACGGTGGTTTTCATACTAATTATGACATTATAGCAGTACTATAGTCCTTTTCATTTAGGATGATTCCTGTGACACTTCATCGTGTTCCGAATTACGTATTTTATGTTTAAAAAGTCAAAATAATTTTAGTGCATAATATTTTTATTTTATGGCGGCATTATTACCAAAATTTTAAAAATAAAACATCTTAAGCTTATAAATCAAAAACAGTATTGTTTAGTTTAATATAATGAAAAATAAAATAAAATAACACAAAAATATAATACCTACGCAATTCGTGTACATGAAATGGATCGTTGAAAAATCATAGAGTTGGAAAATCATATAATCGGCGCCCATCTTGTGATCGTTTGTCAATCGAGTCAATCGTCTGTACGAGTACGTCAGCCTTGTATACAAGATGCATTTTTATATTGATACTTTACGTGGTATTCTGTTATTTTTACTAATTGTTATTGTTGACTTTTTGTTGCTGTTGTTTGCTAAAATTCCTTAGTTAATTGTTGGCGAAATGCCGAAAAAACTAATTTTGGTACTTTATTCAAATCGATTTCATTTCCATATAGAATATTATCGATTATCGGAAACAATTGATACGATTTCAGTAACCGACATCTCTTCACGTGTCAAAAATCGATGTGTCACAGAAATCATCTTAGGTGGAAAGGACTATAGTGTCTTATTATTTAGATTTCTATGGTTTTCATTAATTGTCCAAAAAATAAGTATAAAATGATTATAATTATTTTCACCTCAAAATGTCGCGCAATAGCCCTACCAAATACTTGTGTTACTACTTAAGTACTATACTATTTTGATCTTTTCAGCTTTTATTACTTTAAAGAAATAAGATTTTATTATCTTAGAAGGTGTAGGTACTAGGTAGGTAGGTACCTATACCTAAGAATTTTTTTTTAGTTGACGGTGTGCAACTGCTGCCAGAAGTTCTTCTATTTGAAGCAGAGCCTTCCTTACTTATATGTTCTGATCCAGGAATGAAAAGTTGATGATAATCGTTACACTTACCTCCATTATTGTTTTAGATTCTATGTATAAATAACTGACCATGCTTATATGTACTTCGATTATGTAATATTGATAACCAATTTTAGTGAGGACATGCTAACTACAGTCGTGAGTCAATAGTTATTATACTATACTAGCTGTTGCCCGCGACTTCGTCCGCGATTACGTCGTTTTCGTCATTCGTCGTTTAAAAAAAATACGTGACACTTTATTTTTGAATGTTCTTAATTGTCTCTTATAAAAATTAACTACCTTAAAATTGAATACTCTGATAAGAAAATCTTAAAATCGGAGGACATCGAAAATATGAGGAAAACATGAGTGAATTTGATTTAAATTCTACATTACTTAGTAATTCAAATAATAATCTAAATTAAATGTAGATTAACAGTTTGAGCGCATCATTATATAATATGTACCTAAGTATTAAATTACGTTATAGTTTACATAGTAATTTTACTAAAACACGATGACTTTCTTTCGCGCTCGGTACAACAAACTAAGCATGTTTGTGGTACGTGGCCCGCGTCACTCGACCCCCCGTGAGTTCCTCTTCGTTACTATGCGAAAATACATTCGTCGCCCTATTGTAGGAAAAAAAGTAATATTTTAAACGAATAGTCGAATACAAAATATATTTGAAGAAACTTAGGTTGGCCTTCAGGCAAAAGGGATCCTATCAAATGATAAACTTGACCTTGTATCTTAAAAGTAAGCATGAAAGGATCCTCTGATAATTGTTGAGCACCAAAGGATCATTTAAAACGCACTACTATAAGAGCGAATATTGTCTAAGAACTGTTTAGATTGCACATGTTCCTCTAAAAGTAGTGATTTCAAAGGTTCTGGTATATCTTCAAACGAAAGCCGACTCCTTACTCCTCTTTTAAAAAGAGCAGACCTCCTAAAGCATTACAAAAAGAACATACTACGTTAATATCGCCTATACAGAAGATGATCTGTAATCAATTGTGAGGTTATAAGCAAACCCACTTTTATATTTGTCGGACCACACCACCGAACTCGTAGATTGATCTTCTATGTTTACCTCTGAGTCATTAAGACTGTCGAAATCTGTCTACAGTAAGACGGGCCTCTCGCTATTCGTCCGTTTCAAGAGACCAAATAGTTTCAATTCTTAATCTTTCATTAAACAAACTTATTAAACGTACTTGTCTCAAATAATCTTGTCTCAAATAATGGTAATATTCGCGTCCCTACTCTAGTCATTGCTTATGCTCATGTTCATCTTAAAGAGATCGAATAATATTATGGTGCACCCTATCATTTGTCAAACGGTCTTCATATTGAGTAAAAGTTTCAGATTATCGAGATAAAATATGCCATTTGCGATCAGCTGTGAGACGTTATACCCTCTCAGTGAAGGTTTCGGTCTCACAGGCAATTCTCGTTGTGAAGCGGTTTCAGGTTCTCGGCATAACACATGTTGTTTTCGGTCAATAGTAAGCCTCTTACCTCTAACGATCCTTGAGAACTCTTATTTCTCATTTTCTTAGCTTTGCTTGAATTTCGATATAAAGATTTTTTAGGTAGCACTGATGCGAGTGAATAAAAATTAAGTTAAAACGGACTGAGAGTGTTATAATCATCAATCATCATCATATAATAAAATTGTGGAAAAGCGATGTCTGTACAATGAAAATATGTAGAAAAAAATTAGCAGGTGTTATTATTAAATCGATCTTGAACCCAAAACTGTAGTTAAAAATTTTTTTGTCTGTTTGTCTGTATGTTTGTGTACGCTAATCTCAGAAACGGCTCATCCGATTTAGATGCGGTTTTCACTAATGTATTGTGGTAATCTTCATTTAACATTTAGTGTTTATTTTATATCAATCGGTTCATAAATAAAAAAGTTATGGCCATTTAAGTAATCACGGCGAACATTTGCTAAGGCATTCTATTGTACACTGTACAGTGTACGATAAAACGTAATTTATCTGTTATATGTACGCTACAGTTATTCCTTTACATGTCCAGGTGATCATATCAAAATTCCCCAAGGGTTTGGGGGTAAGCTGAGGTAGTAGGGGGGGGGGGGCGCGGGGTCAAATTAACATTATGGTTACTTCTAATAGGTAAATTTTCCACATAAAATGTCCTTTAAATTATGTCGTATTATATTTTTAACCCCCGACGCAAAAAGACGGGTGTTATGTGTTTGACTGCTATGTATTTCTGTGTGTGTGTGTGTGTCTGTCTATGGCACCGTAGCTGGCTAACAGGTAAACCGAATTAGATGCGGCTTTTTTTTTGCTAGGCAGCATATTTTCCGACGCTGGTTCTTAGATAAATTGTATCAAAATCGGTTCATCCACTTATTATACCTATATAGGGTAAAAGTGGGAATGAAAAAAATGATATAATAATTTATTTTTAAAGATCGTCGGGAAGTTTATGAAATTATTTATTCCTTTTTCTATACACTTTTCTTCGTCTAAACGGTTTAGTTACGTGCTCCCTCTCCCTCTCTTCAGCCTTTAGTTACGTGCGTGAGACAGGAAACATCTAATTTGGATTTGTTGCTGGATTTGATAAAAATTGAGTATCGATTAAGCTGATCAGTGGCTACACGGGCTACACCATACATTATTATAAACATCCATTTAAGAAAGGAAGGAAATAGAATTTGCTCCTCTCCCCCCCTGGTTCCTAAAAAATAATATGACATAATTTAAAAGAAATTTTACGTAGAATTAGTTAGGCATTTCTTTTTTGATTTTCGATATTATATATTATCTACTAATCATAATTTTTAATTACAATATTATGTAGTAACTATTTGGTATAGGTTAGGCATTTCATTTCTTGATTTTCTTTAATAAGTTGGTACGTAAGTTTTTTAGCTCAGTTTAGTAAGAAATTTTAATAACAATTCTTTTAATTATTTATGGTAGTACGTATTTACTCAATAATTGTATGTTAAGTAGTAATTCAGCATGGGCGTAGCCACGGTGGGGCTGGGTGGGGCGCTTACCCTGGCTTTGATCTGGTAGGTACCAATTGTGAAGGGGAGTGGGCGTGGGCGTTGGCGTGGGCCTGGGAGTGAACGTGGGAGTGGAAGCATGAAAATAAAAAAAATTATTGTTGCCCCACCCTGAGCCCATGGTCATAGGTCCCATAGTCACTATTCCACGCGGACGAAGTCGCGGGCACAGCTAGTAGACAAATATAATCAGAAAGCTTTGAACTTCTAAGCTCAACCATAAAAGATAGACATTTATGATGTCGGGAGATATTTTTTATATAATATGGAGAACATTTCTTTCATACTTGATTTCTGTGTAGCTTTAACCATTAAGGTTGCACACGCGACGAAAGCTTAAAAATGGAGTTACTGCTCTGCTCACGAATATGAAAAATAATTGAACCAAGTTTCGTTTAAATCCGTCGAGTAGTTTTTGTTTGTATAACGGTTATACAGACAGACAGACGGACAAAAATTTTTGGCGTCAGTGTCGATCCCTAATCACCTCGTGATAGTTATTTAGGAAATATATTTCATGTACAGAATTGACTTCTACAGATTTAATATAAGTATATAAGTATACATATATTTAGATTCCAATTTCCATGTAACGTTAAATTCGACTATACAATAACTAACAGACAACGCAGGTTACTCTCGTTTCCGTAAGTTGAGGCGGCTACATATTCGGTCCTCATAACATCACTTTTTGTGAACGAAACGACAGCGCGGTTTAATTCGATGCCAACATCAGAAAAAAGGAAATATTTTTAATTGAGAAAAAATATTATGATTTACACTATTAATACTATTTTAACATTAACACAAAATATAAGACTGTAAGTGTGTAAAAATAAATCCAGCTAATTTCACATCAAACTTATGTTTTTAATTAGGTATACGACATGAAAATATATTAATTACCAAGCAATAATCATACAGGTAAATACTGAACAAAAGTATTAACAGTCAAAGTATATTTTTACTTACAACATGTAAATGATGAAGGAATAATAATTATCAACGAACTAACCTTTTTGTATTATTGTTTATAAATATAAATTCATAAACAATAAATTTATAAAGAATAGAAAAAATTCGACCACAAAAGAATGCTGGTTCGAGTCCCGCGTCGTTATCCAATTTTTAAAACACGAAGATTTTTAAAAATGTAACCAATGAACACAATCAATATTAGATTAACTGTAATGGTGTCTAGTTTGACTTAAAATAATAAACATCTACCCTCACTTTTAAAAATGTAGTATATTCACACGAATTATATGCGCACCTTATAGGGAAGGGAAGATATGGGTTAAAGAGTTAAATAAATAAATAACATAATTATATTTAAATTATTAATTTTTAACATTGTGTTCAGTAGTTTTAACATGTAAATTGATTTGATTTTTACGAAATCTCATAGATGGCGCTGTTTCAAATTTGTATACTAATAAATTCATTAAACTGATTCTCTGCCCAAATTACGTAAATGACATAGTTTTTATTGTGTAAAGCTAGATAATAGCATAGCTTACCCGAAACCAACATTTAAACATGAGTCTTTAGATTGTACGCTGTCGTAATACACGGAATACGTAAGAAAAAAAAAAAGGTTCACAGCTCCTCCCCCGGAGGTGATAGCATGATAATATGTTTAAAAAAGCCTCACCCGACCTGTTAGTAATATTCATGCAAAATTTGAAGTCAATCTATGCAGTACTTTTCGAGATTAGCCTGGACAAACATACAGACAAACAGACAAACAGACAAACAGACAAACAGACAAACAGACAAAAATTCTAAAAACTATGTTTTTGGCTTCTATATCGATTATAGATCATGGATTATGTATTCTTTTAAAAAAATATTCAATGTACAGTTTTGACTTTCCTACGATTTTATTATATGTATAGATTGCTCGTTAGTAAGCCTTATACACTTTTGTGTTCAACACATTAGCAGTAATGTAGTTGAAACTAGATTTTTGGAGCGTTGAGATTAGAATATAAAGCGATTAACATTAGAGAATAAATACATATTTAGTATTAACCTAACAAAAGTGCAAATCGCTTTGCATCACATTTTCAGTACCTATTACAAAAAAAAAATACAAAACAGAAAATTGGAAAAACAATACTTAATATTCAAAATCTTTTATTCATTCACTTTATACATTTTATGACCTCGGCTATCGCTATTTCTACATTTGTAGTAATCTAAATTATTCATTCGATAAGAATTTTATTCGAAGCGCATCTCAAGTTTCATTCCCACATTAATTCGGAAATGGGCATAGATTTCTAACTTTAACACATTTTATTGTCAACAGGGTCAAATTCTTTTCAATATTAAAGTGATAAATTCTTCGTGGGTATTCAAAGTCTACAATAGGTAGGTACCTCTAAGATTAATATTAATGTCTTATGTTACAGCTTTACTTTTTATTTATTTTACTAGCTGTTGCCCGCGACTTCGTCCGCGATTACGTCGTTTTCGTCATTCGTCGTTTAAAAAAAATACGTGACACTTTATTTTTGAATGTTCTTAATTGTCTCTTATAAAAATTAACTACCTTAAAATTGAATACTCTGATAAGAAAATCTTAAAATCGGAGGACATCGAAAATATGAGGAAAACATGAGTGAATTTGATTTAAATTCTACATTACTTAGTAATTCAAATAATAATCTAAATTAAATGTAGATTAACAGTTTGAGCGCATCATTATATAATATGTACCTAAGTATTAAATTACGTTATAGTTTACATAGTAATTTTACTAAAACACGATGACTTTCTTTCGCGCTCGGTACAACAAACTAAGCATGTTTGTGGTACGTGGCCCGCGTCACTCGACCCCCCGTGAGTTCCTCTTCGTTACTATGCGAAAATACATTCGTCGCCCTATTGTAGGAAAAAAAGTAATATTTTAAACGAATAGTCGAATACAAAATATATTTGAAGAAACTTAGGTTGGCCTTCAGGCAAAAGGGATCCTATCAAATGATAAACTTGACCTTGTATCTTAAAAGTAAGCATGAAAGGATCCTCTGATAATTGTTGAGCACCAAAGGATCATTTAAAACGCACTACTATAAGAGCGAATATTGTCTAAGAACTGTTTAGATTGCACATGTTCCTCTAAAAGTAGTGATTTCAAAGGTTCTGGTATATCTTCAAACGAAAGCCGACTCCTTACTCCTCTTTTAAAAAGAGCAGACCTCCTAAAGCATTACAAAAAGAACATACTACGTTAATATCGCCTATACAGAAGATGATCTGTAATCAATTGTGAGGTTATAAGCAAACCCACTTTTATATTTGTCGGACCACACCACCGAACTCGTAGATTGATCTTCTATGTTTACCTCTGAGTCATTAAGACTGTCGAAATCTGTCTACAGTAAGACGGGCCTCTCGCTATTCGTCCGTTTCAAGAGACCAAATAGTTTCAATTCTTAATCTTTCATTAAACAAACTTATTAAACGTACTTGTCTCAAATAATCTTGTCTCAAATAATGGTAATATTCGCGTCCCTACTCTAGTCATTGCTTATGCTCATGTTCATCTTAAAGAGATCGAATAATATTATGGTGCACCCTATCATTTGTCAAACGGTCTTCATATTGAGTAAAAGTTTCAGATTATCGAGATAAAATATGCCATTTGCGATCAGCTGTGAGACGTTATACCCTCTCAGTGAAGGTTTCGGTCTCACAGGCAATTCTCGTTGTGAAGCGGTTTCAGGTTCTCGGCATAACACATGTTGTTTTCGGTCAATAGTAAGCCTCTTACCTCTAACGATCCTTGAGAACTCTTATTTCTCATTTTCTTAGCTTTGCTTGAATTTCGATATAAAGATTTTTTAGGTAGCACTGATGCGAGTGAATAAAAATTAAGTTAAAACGGACTGAGAGTGTTATAATCATCAATCATCATCATATAATAAAATTGTGGAAAAGCGATGTCTGTACAATGAAAATATGTAGAAAAAAATTAGCAGGTGTTATTATTAAATCGATCTTGAACCCAAAACTGTAGTTAAAAATTTTTTTGTCTGTTTGTCTGTATGTTTGTGTACGCTAATCTCAGAAACGGCTCATCCGATTTAGATGCGGTTTTCACTAATGTATTGTGGTAATCTTCATTTAACATTTAGTGTTTATTTTATATCAATCGGTTCATAAATAAAAAAGTTATGGCCATTTAAGTAATCACGGCGAACATTTGCTAAGGCATTCTATTGTACACTGTACAGTGTACGATAAAACGTAATTTATCTGTTATATGTACGCTACAGTTATTCCTTTACATGTCCAGGTGATCATATCAAAATTCCCCAAGGGTTTGGGGGTAAGCTGAGGTAGTAGGGGGGGGGGGGGCGCGGGGTCAAATTAACATTATGGTTACTTCTAATAGGTAAATTTTCCACATAAAATGTCCTTTAAATTATGTCGTATTATATTTTTAACCCCCGACGCAAAAAGACGGGTGTTATGTGTTTGACTGCTATGTATTTCTGTGTGTGTGTGTGTGTCTGTCTATGGCACCGTAGCTGGCTAACAGGTAAACCGAATTAGATGCGGCTTTTTTTTTGCTAGGCAGCATATTTTCCGACGCTGGTTCTTAGATAAATTGTATCAAAATCGGTTCATCCACTTATTATACCTATATAGGGTAAAAGTGGGAATGAAAAAAATGATATAATAATTTATTTTTAAAGATCGTCGGGAAGTTTATGAAATTATTTATTCCTTTTTCTATACACTTTTCTTCGTCTAAACGGTTTAGTTACGTGCTCCCTCTCCCTCTCTTCAGCCTTTAGTTACGTGCGTGAGACAGGAAACATCTAATTTGGATTTGTTGCTGGATTTGATAAAAATTGAGTATCGATTAAGCTGATCAGTGGCTACACGGGCTACACCATACATTATTATAAACATCCATTTAAGAAAGGAAGGAAATAGAATTTGCTCCTCTCCCCCCCTGGTTCCTAAAAAATAATATGACATAATTTAAAAGAAATTTTACGTAGAATTAGTTAGGCATTTCTTTTTTGATTTTCGATATTATATATTATCTACTAATCATAATTTTTAATTACAATATTATGTAGTAACTATTTGGTATAGGTTAGGCATTTCATTTCTTGATTTTCTTTAATAAGTTGGTACGTAAGTTTTTTAGCTCAGTTTAGTAAGAAATTTTAATAACAATTCTTTTAATTATTTATGGTAGTACGTATTTACTCAATAATTGTATGTTAAGTAGTAATTCAGCATGGGCGTAGCCACGGTGGGGCTGGGTGGGGCGCTTACCCTGGCTTTGATCTGGTAGGTACCAATTGTGAAGGGGAGTGGGCGTGGGCGTTGGCGTGGGCCTGGGAGTGAACGTGGGAGTGGAAGCATGAAAATAAAAAAAATTATTGTTGCCCCACCCTGAGCCCATGGTCATAGGTCCCATAGTCACTATTCCACGCGGACGAAGTCGCGGGCACAGCTAGTAGACAAATATAATCAGAAAGCTTTGAACTTCTAAGCTCAACCATAAAAGATAGACATTTATGATGTCGGGAGATATTTTTTATATAATATGGAGAACATTTCTTTCATACTTGATTTCTGTGTAGCTTTAACCATTAAGGTTGCACACGCGACGAAAGCTTAAAAATGGAGTTACTGCTCTGCTCACGAATATGAAAAATAATTGAACCAAGTTTCGTTTAAATCCGTCGAGTAGTTTTTGTTTGTATAACGGTTATACAGACAGACAGACGGACAAAAATTTTTGGCGTCAGTGTCGATCCCTAATCACCTCGTGATAGTTATTTAGGAAATATATTTCATGTACAGAATTGACTTCTACAGATTTAATATAAGTATATAAGTATACATATATTTAGATTCCAATTTCCATGTAACGTTAAATTCGACTATACAATAACTAACAGACAACGCAGGTTACTCTCGTTTCCGTAAGTTGAGGCGGCTACATATTCGGTCCTCATAACATCACTTTTTGTGAACGAAACGACAGCGCGGTTTAATTCGATGCCAACATCAGAAAAAAGGAAATATTTTTAATTGAGAAAAAATATTATGATTTACACTATTAATACTATTTTAACATTAACACAAAATATAAGACTGTAAGTGTGTAAAAATAAATCCAGCTAATTTCACATCAAACTTATGTTTTTAATTAGGTATACGACATGAAAATATATTAATTACCAAGCAATAATCATACAGGTAAATACTGAACAAAAGTATTAACAGTCAAAGTATATTTTTACTTACAACATGTAAATGATGAAGGAATAATAATTATCAACGAACTAACCTTTTTGTATTATTGTTTATAAATATAAATTCATAAACAATAAATTTATAAAGAATAGAAAAAATTCGACCACAAAAGAATGCTGGTTCGAGTCCCGCGTCGTTATCCAATTTTTAAAACACGAAGATTTTTAAAAATGTAACCAATGAACACAATCAATATTAGATTAACTGTAATGGTGTCTAGTTTGACTTAAAATAATAAACATCTACCCTCACTTTTAAAAATGTAGTATATTCACACGAATTATATGCGCACCTTATAGGGAAGGGAAGATATGGGTTAAAGAGTTAAATAAATAAATAACATAATTATATTTAAATTATTAATTTTTAACATTGTGTTCAGTAGTTTTAACATGTAAATTGATTTGATTTTTACGAAATCTCATAGATGGCGCTGTTTCAAATTTGTATACTAATAAATTCATTAAACTGATTCTCTGCCCAAATTACGTAAATGACATAGTTTTTATTGTGTAAAGCTAGATAATAGCATAGCTTACCCGAAACCAACATTTAAACATGAGTCTTTAGATTGTACGCTGTCGTAATACACGGAATACGTAAGAAAAAAAAAAAGGTTCACAGCTCCTCCCCCGGAGGTGATAGCATGATAATATGTTTAAAAAAGCCTCACCCGACCTGTTAGTAATATTCATGCAAAATTTGAAGTCAATCTATGCAGTACTTTTCGAGATTAGCCTGGACAAACATACAGACAAACAGACAAACAGACAAACAGACAAACAGACAAACAGACAAAAATTCTAAAAACTATGTTTTTGGCTTCTATATCGATTATAGATCATGGATTATGTATTCTTTTAAAAAAATATTCAATGTACAGTTTTGACTTTCCTACGATTTTATTATATGTATAGATAAAAAAAATATCTGCTAAATTTACAGCTAATAATATTCTACTCTATGCAATTTGACATGAAGTTTAAGACATAATTATGGCAACACAGGAAGTTACAGAAGCAATTAAAAAGAAAAAAAAATCATAGTAAAACGCTTTTCCCGCCATTTAGTAGTACATAATAATGTAAAGTGCACGTGATAATAATATTTAAAAGTGAATATTAATAATAGTTTAATAAAACTAAAAAAACACGCTTTTTATAGAAAACCGAACTAAAAAATAGAAAATTTTATCAAATTAGTGTATTGTCATCGGTCCTCAATAAATCTACAAAGTTTGAACGAAATCTGGCCGTTTAAAGTGGGTCAAAATCGCGCCCAAAGAAGTCGGTTACAAACATACAGGTGAAGCTAATAAAAAGCGTGTAAAAACAGAACATTCTTCAAAAGCTTGTTGGTAAGTAAAATTCTCCGTGTTAAAACTTTGTTTAACTAGCACATTATTTTGTATGTAAATAAACATTACACGACGAATGTAAAATCTCTAATGTTTATTAATGGCACACGTAAATTAGTAATTCCAATACGTTTTTCTCGGATATTCTATGCAGATTGCGGCAATCTATACTTCTTATTATAAGTTCAGAATTATTCAGAGGGATGTGAAAATAAAATAACTAGTTAAGGACTTTTTTTTTATTTTTTTTTATTGGTAATAGGGAAGCGCTTCACCACAATCTCGCCTGATGTTAAGCTGAGATGTGGTCTAAGATGGAACGCGCTTCCCTAGAAGGTACCTGTTCACTCTACGCTTGAAGACTCCCATATTGTACTCGGGACGGGACTTGTTGACGAAGCAAAATCTACTAAACAGAAGGCCAAAATGCAGCAGATATATTATATGCACATGGCATACACAATCCATACTAATATTATAAATGCGAAAGTAACTCTGTCTGTCTGTCTGTTACTCAATCACGCCTAAACTACTGAACCAATTTGCATGAAATTTGGTATGGAGATATTTTGATACCCGAGAAAGGACATAGGCTACCTTTTATTGCGAAATATGTACCACGGGCGAAGCCGGGGCGGACCTCTAGTAACATATAAATACAAATACACTTACAATATATGTACATAGTTGATAGTAGGTACATATATATGTATATTTTTATAGATTATCTCTGGTAGGCGGTAGCTCGTCGAATATTAGTTATATCTTGAGTTATATCAAAACAATTTGTGTGCGTTAAAATGATTTAATTTTATTTAAGAAACATTTTCCTTATTCATTAAAAACACTTATGTTTGTGATTATGTGCTGTGTCATGTATTATATAATGTTATATGACAGTCTAACTAATTTTAAGATTATATACAATATGCATACATCCGTCTATCAATCCAAACACACGTTAGTTAAAAAGCATTAAAATTATCTTAAGAGAAAATACCTAGCCTTCCTTTATCTTCCTTTTCTTTCCTTCGGCCATCGAACTTTCCCGAAGGTTCGAGCAATTCTTTCAGGTGAAGGATACACGATAGTCATATGAGTGTCGCGTGTCTATCCTCATGTAAACAGTAACAGAGTGCTGACCCTTGTGATAAGAGAGATAAAGCCGCTTGTAGCCACTAGCTATAAACGCCTGTATCGAACGTTGCACCCTTTTAATTCGTCCGGGTTATACGAATTTTGATGATACGAGTCGCAGTGATAGTATCTCTTAATGATGGTGTTTTTTTAATAAGCCACCAGATGCATGTCTTCATGCAAAACAAACATAATACTACTAATCTTTTTACCTAGAATTTAAAAATCTATGAAAATATAAGAAATCATTTCATCAGTATATTGTCGCGTTGTTCATAAAATATTATATGTAGCAATCTTTTATCTTACACCGTATAATAATGCTGTTTACTATTATATATACATATATTAAAACTTTGATTTTGTTTATTTATTACAATTTACAATCAAATTTAAACACTTGCAAATTAAATTGACATTCAAGTAATGACAATACCTTTTCAATTTTCACGTTTTATACTTACAAAAATATGCATTTTATCGACATATTTTGGTCAACACGCGAACCAGTTTGAACTGAATGTGACCACCGAAAAGTAACGGTATTTTTAGTGCGTTCAACTGTTAATAATAATCAATGTTCATAAACCTGAATTGTGTTATCATGCTACTTCTATTTATAAACTTTCATGCATTTTAAACAGTGTAAACTTACACACATAAATTTAAAAAATATACTACTTATATTTTGCTTTGATAAATTATGTTTCTATGTATATTAAACTTTTAAACATTTTAAAGCTGTTTTGAAGTTTAAGTTCGTGTTTTCAAGAGGTTATTAGGATAATGTACCTATTCGCTTGAAATGCTATTCTCCACTAACGTATTCTGAACTAGACTGTCCGTCTAGAGTCTAGACTAAAGTTTCAGCATAATTATTGTTCAATGCTAGAATATTAATTTTATTATGAATATTGAATACCATTTACCAGTAAAGTTAGGTAGAATATGAATAATTCAATCTTATTCAACATTCCCCAACTATCTTTTATATTCTTCGAAAATCTTGATATGTACATATTATATTCTTCGAAAATTTTAGTAATGTAAAAGAACTTTTATTCCTGATTAAAATAATGTACCATTGGATAAATTTTGAAATTGTTAGGGTTATAATCTAGTACAGTCACTATCTTGAACAAACATACCTACTGTGAGCTAGAGACGAAATAAATTTAATAATTGGGTTATTTCGTTATCAATCATTTTATTGAGGCTTTTGGATTATGTTACGAAATTGAGTAAGATGGAAATGTATTTACCATAAGATTTCTTAGTTATACACTGTCTTTGTGTGTGCGTATTTATGTTATAAATATCAACTTTTTTTTTACTAGGTACATCACGTAAAATGTTCCATATATTTCGACGAAATTTAGTAAGTACACATGATACTTAACTTAATATACATATATTGTAGTTTATAATTTACATAATTTATTAATATGAAATTACATAATTCTGTGAGAAATTTATACTGCAGTGCCTATAGATCACAGTATTACAATAGGTATTATTTCTTGGTCGCGGAAGAATTCTAACAAATACCCGCGGCCCCATCATTAAAGCGGCTCGACGGAACACAGTGGGGTTTTAGTCGGTAAGAATCCGACATAACCCACGGCTCCTTCCCCGGGGGCCGTGGGTATCTTTGGAAGATTTCCCCACTATAAAAAAAAATAAAAGGTATTATTATTTCTTGTAATACTGTGCTATAGATCGTATCAAATCATAAATAATGCAAATCCGTGTAAATTATACCACGGAACAATAAACTGTATTATGTAATTAGAAATTCTGCCATTAATATAAGTACTTAGGTATAGATATTATATGGGAAAATAGTATGTTTTATTGTTAATCTATACTAATATTATAAAGAGGAAAAGTTTGTAAGTATGTATGTATGTATGGTTTTCACGCAAAAACTACTGGACCGATTTCAAAAATTCTTTCACCATTAGAAAGCTGCATCTTTACTGAGCAACATAGGCTATATTGCATTTTCAAAAAAATTAGAGATCCTTACCAAAAATGCAATAATGTAACCCAAGGTGTAAAAAAATCCTCAATAAAACTTCTGTCATCGCGTGCGCTGCGGAATCTATTGAAGATAGAACAAAAAAATGTTCTACGGTATTATAGAATGGATCAATATCTACAAGAAAATCCGCGATACCATATGTCCATCTTCAGTAGTTATGTTACTACAACAACTTTTTTACGTTTTCAAAGTAAATAGAAGTGCCGACAGTATTCAAACCATGTTATCCATACACATATATTAATCCTTATCCCATTAAATGATGTTTTATTATAGACTGTTTCAATACCAGCTAAATACTTTTTAAATGAAAAGAATTGGATATTCCATTCCAAAGATATAACGAATTTTTAAAAGTGTCAATCTACAGAAAATAGTAGGTATACTGTTCGAGCAGGCCGTAGTGCGGGGGTCACGGAGGAATTCTACCAATATGCGTCTTGACGGAACACAGTGGGGTTTTGGTCGGTAGGAATCCGACATAACCCACGGCCCCTCCCCCGGAGGCCGTGGGTATCTATGAAAGATTTCCCCACTAAAACAAAAAAAAAAAAAAACAAAGGCCGTAGTGCGGGACGGGGTAAAGGTGATTTTCATGTGATTAAAAATTAAATTAAACCTATAGTCCGACCTATAGTAGACTTTTCACTGTAACGATATCGCATCTATGCGGGTGAAACCGCAGGGCATTGCTAGTGTTTAATATAAAAGGAGGCAACAGAGCAGAAGCATCACCTCAATAAACACTGAATGTACTGTATGCGTAATGCGTTGTTTGTACAAAATCATATTATTACTGGTTAACATCACAACCTAGGGTAGGTAGGTACCACAGTATAAGAAAGCTTCCTTATACTATACTTATACTGTGCTACTACCCAGTACCTATACTTATCGTCAATCCCAGACAGCACCAACCATGTCTGAAAAATCACATTAAAATAACATCTAAAATAATGTTCAATGCAACACTCAGTCTCATCAACATTAAATGACCAACTTCTTATTATAAAAACTTGCACACATCAAACCGTTTACGATCTATTTATTTTTAATATCGAATTCCCACTTGCTCCAAATAAAATCTCAAACATTTCACGCAAACCGGATCTCGATACTGTATCATGTGCAATCATCCTTTGATCTGAAAATATTGACCGATATAGATGCGAAGAATAAACAAATATGTTATATTTAAAAGCTATTAATGCGACTATCCTTTTAATTAATCTGTTTGTCAGTTCTGATGACGGGGCAAAGGTCTCGTTTTATTTTATAATCGACCGCGTGATCATATCAATATGTGGAGTGAAATTCGTTCTGTTTTTTTTTATTTTATAAACTTGGCTGTATGTTATAAAAACCTTTGCCTTTTCCAAGTAATTTTTTTTGAAGATTTTTTCTCTGTTTCAAAAAATCTTTGTGTTTGGTAGATAGCCAGCAATTGACCAGTATTTCAATTGTACCCATAGTGTCAAAGTGTCAAACCAAGAAATATATATATTTTTATGATAAAATAAATGGGTACTAAGAGCATTAATTCATTCAAGATAGGAAGCTTGGTTCTGCTAATGGCATTGTTAGTGTTTTACGACCAACACTTACCAGGAAACTAATAAGTCTAGTAATGATTTCCTTGAGAAGAAATAATTTAATAACAACAAAAACCAACCTTCCTGTCTGCGTTATAAATATGTACCTACCTAGTAGAAGCGTTTGTATTTTATGGTAGAAGTAGAATAAATTCCAATTTTGCTTACAATATTTATTTACTAGATCAATTATTTAATATTTAACGATCGTCTGATTTTTTTTCTTTCAATTATAATTTTTTAATTGTAAGAAATTGTGGTATGTCGCGCGCGCGGACGTCTAGCATTCTAGTGATTATATTACAAGATATATATAATTAATCGATTTTCGATATTCGAATTTATTCGAAATACCGATTGGTATTTCGACTAAATCGATAACTGTCAAACCGACTCAATCATTCCGCCATTTTGTAAGTAACCGTTTTTGCTAAGATATCATAAAACTCTCATTTCTTCATATATATTTTACAAGTTATTTTTATATTAAGTCCCTACTTAGTGTGTAAGTATTTTACAGTTTTACTGTCTTCTAGAAATTAACTTTTAGAGCTAAACATATTTTGGTTGTAGCTATAACATATTTTTATTTAATTAAATATATTTTAAATATAATTAATAATAAAAATTCTTGTGTTCTCCTTCGTGTTATCTCAATCTTGAACAGTCATGTGACGTGATAACGTGAGTCTAATTAGCAACATAATGTGCCATTTTTGTGATTCGTGATTAAATCATAATTATGTATATAGGTCAGGGTAAACGCGCGGTTTTAGGATAAAAAAGAGGGCCTTGCATTTAAAAGTAAAATAAGTTACACGATATTTATTTCATCAGTTTGTTGCTTATTTAAATTAAAAACTAATTGTTGAACAGATAATTAAAAAATTAAAGTGCATAAGTACCTAAACTGTTTTTTTTTTTTACAGTACAATAGGGGAGCGCTTGGCCACGATCTCGCCTGATGGTAAGCTGAGATGTGGCCTAAGATGGAGCGCGCTGCCCTAGAATGTACCTGTTCACTGTTTAATTTCATAATTAAAATTCAAAGGGGCGTCCAATAATTAGGTGTCGTGTGTGTGGGGGAACGGAGACGAGCCACATTTCACAATCACAAACCTCACTCGTAGGAAGGGGTATCAGCAATCAGCATAGTACGATTATTTTCTATTTTTTTCGATATGAAAAAAAAATTCAAAATTACGACGTATCTATAAGTTTATGAGAATATGATTTTTTTTTAGTTTTTCTACATTTTTATTCGTAAAAAAACGCCTAAAGATAAGATTAATTTTGTCTAAACACTTTATCGGTTACATTACGTAATATATTATCATTTTTTTTACTGATAAGTTTAGAAAATTTTAGATAGGTAGGTATAAATGTGAATTGTGATAATGTGTCTAATGTGTAAGTACTAAGTATGCAATTTATTGATAGAAGAATGTATTATTTTAGAGTTCAGTTTATTCTCGTCATCATGCGAATAAACTTGACTATTGATTAAAAATTTCAGGTTTATGGAGTTTTATTTCTGGGTACCTTATACCTATAAGGATTTAGACCGTAGGCATATACGTTTATAACTAAACCAGCACAACGGCCAGTTTTAAAAGTAACTATCCCGGCGAGCCCGGCGGTTTCACCCGCATTGCTCCGCTCCTGATGGTTTTAGGTTAATGATAAATTGCCTATAACCTTCCTCGATAAATGGGCTATCTAACACCGACAGAATTTTTCAAATCGGACCTGTAGTTCCTGAGATTAGCGCATTCCAAGAAAGAAACAAACAAACTCTTCAGCTTTATGCTATCTACTTAGGTACCTACTGTATAGTAAAAGTTTTGACGCGTTTCAAGTTTCAACTATCCTTTCCCGAAAGTTTTTAAAAAGATCAGTTTACAGTAGGCGCAGGCTAGTAGATAGTGTGAACAGTGAAACCCAAACACCGCAACAGAAACGGATGTTTTGACTGCTCATTTGATAAGCTATTTCACACTTCTAGTCGGATATGTTACGAATAGACGTTCGAAATTCGAATTGTATTTAAGAGGGCGTATAAAGCCAGATAATTCTACGATTAAGCCTCGCCCATTACGCGCCATGCCGCGCGCCCTCACAATACCCTCATACACCCGGCTCATCCAACGTACGTAAAGTTCATCGCACGCTAAATTATACACAATATTCTTCGCTCGTTCAACGCGTATTTTCGGTAGTTAGTAGGTATGTTGTCTAAAATAATTGTATAAAACAGTGAAGTTGAAATCATCACAAATTATGTAATATGTCTTTTTATTATTATTTGTTTATAATTATTAATGATAATCTATACATATTATAAAACAATAAAAAAAACTGTCTGTATGTAATATATAAAAAAAAAACAATATTAGGGAAACAGTATAGAGCACGAATCCGTAAAAAAAGTCTGTCGAATACTATACTATTTTTAAAAAAACATACGCAGTCGACGACACACATTCCTCCAGAACTTTATTTTGATTAATTTGGTTATAGTCCATTGAATGAGTCCCTCCAAGGGGGGTCTAGAGTGCGTGAGTTAGTAACGTAAGATGTTTCTTCGGAAACATGTCAAGAGTCCCTAGGTAATAAACATACTAAAACCCCGGGCCACTGGGAGGAGCCCCGGAGTGGGGGGAGGGCGGAAATGGGTCCATTTTTTCATTTTTCGCTTAAATCTCAAAAACGGTACATGTTAGAGAAAAACTTTCAAGGAAAAATTGAAAGGCCATAAAATTATCTACAAGTTGTACCTGAATCATTTTTTCTTATATCCTACCGTTTCTGAGTTATACGCAGTAAAACATGATTTTGGCTCAAACAATTTCAACATCAATCGATCAAAAAATATTTCTTTCTTCGAAAAAACTCAAATGTGCAACTTGTGACCAGTACTGATAGATTGCTCTTAATTAGGTCTATAATTGGTAAAATAAACACATTCCTCCATGGAAGCCTTTAGGAGGAATCGATTGTCAAAATATTATATTAGGGCAGTTTGAGTTACTGAACTTGATCTTTTTATTTTTTTCTTCCAAAAAACTCAAAAGTGCAACTTGTGACCGGTACAGATAGATTGCTCATAATTAGGTCTATCATTGCTAAAAATACCAGATTCCACCACGGAGGCGTTTACGGGGAATTGAATTTTATCAGGGTAGTTACGATACATGAACTTTTTATTTTTTTTCTTCCAAAAAGCTCAAAAGTGCAACTTGTGACCGGTACAGATAGATTGCTCATAATTAGGTCTATCATTGATAAAAATACCAGATTCCACCATGGAGGCGTTTACGGGAATTGAATTTTATTAGGGTAGTTAGTTAAAAAGTTCATGTATCGTAACTACCCTAATAAAATTCAATACCTCCTAAAGGCCTCCATGGTGGAATCTGGTATTTTTATCAATGATAGACCCAATTATGAGCAATCTATCTGTACCGGTCACAAGTTGCACTTATGAGTTTTTTGGAAGAAAAAAATAAAAAGATCAAGTTCAGTAACTCAAACTGCCCTAATATAATATTTTGACAATCGATTCCTCCTAAAGGCTTCCATGGAGGAATGTGTTTATTTTACCAATTATAGACCTAATTAAGAGCAATCTATCAGTACCGGTCACAAGTTACACTTTTGAGTTTTTTGGAAGAAAGAAATATTTTTTGATCGATTGATGTGGAAATTGTTTGAGCCAAAATCATGTTTCACTGCGTATAACTCAGAAACGGTAGGATATAGGAAAAAATGATTCAGGTACCACTTGTAGATAATTTTATGGCCTTTCAACTTTTCCTTGAAAGTTTTTCTCTAACATGTACCGTTTTTGAGATTTAAGCGAAAAATGAAAAAATGGACCCATTTTCCCCCTCCCCCCACTCCGGGGCTCCTCCTAGTGGCCCGGGGTTTTAGTATGTTTATTACCTAGGGACTCTTGACATGTTTCCGAAGAAACATCTTACGTTACTAACTCACGCACTCTAGAACTTTTTATTCAATGGACTATTAGATTGTACGACATTTTTCGACTCAGCAATTATTCTAAAAATAAAAATAAAAATTATCCTTTATAAAATATTACAAAGTTCTTCGAAATTTACGTATTATTTTATCGAGAGCTGGTAACTTTAGCAGGTACCTTTCTGGAGTATTTTTTTCTGCGTGGCAATAGTCAGTAGACACAGGTTGAGAGTGAGGGTCCACATTTTCCAAATTTAAAATTGTTCTGTGAAATTAGTAAATTACTTTCAAACAGGGTCAATTTGATTGATTGCATTTGCAAGGCGACCGTAGGAATTAGGTACCTACATAACTAAGTATAAAAAGTGTCTTTGTAAATTGTAGGTACCCACTATGAATGTAGGTATCTATAAATATCGTCGCATGAATACTCAACTCGCGGAAACGAATTTACAGAATTTACACAAATAATAATATCCAAACTCGCCTGGATAAACTTTCTCAAATGAATCTATAGTTTAGGTGGTCTGTTGCGGTTCTGCATCAGGTGTTTCAGTTTTCAAAATAAATTATTATTTTATATTTCCCGGATAATATAATAGTACCTACACAACAAAATAACTTTCATTCAAATCCGTCCAGTAGTTCCGGAGATTAGCGTGTACAAACAAACAGACAAACACAGACAGTTTTTTTTATTTACGGGATAAAACTCATCCTATGACCTTTCTCAGGTCTCAAGCTATATCTGCACCAAAATTAGAGCCCAGACATACATACAGACAGACATACAAAAATTCTAAAAACTATATTTATGTATAGATATGTACTACATATTACTATGTAATACAGATTATGAATATAATATTATATATTATAGCACGCAATAATTTAACTGCGCAGTCTAACATTAATAATTACACCTCATTAGATTGTCGCGCCTCTCTGGCGCCTTATGCAAACAAAGGGCCAGACAAAACCGTTACTGCGGCGCCGTACCAGTGGCGGCCGAGTACGGATCCAATTAAGGATTCTAACAAAGAAAGCCGTGTTTTTATTGCGTCTCGCACCAGACAGTCATTAGGTGCGCCGGCGCCGATTCAACGGCCGCGGCGGTCTGCTCGTAATCGTATAAAACTCCGCTGCTGCCGTTGATCAGAGCCAGTCAGTCAGCAAACAGAGAATAGGGAGCACGGTTCATAAGTTGTTAGCTTATCAATATTATTTTGTTTTAATTGTATTATAATAATATTTAAGTGTTCCCTTTGTTTTTGTTCTCTTTGTGTTTGTTTGCTTTGTTTGTTTTATTTTATTTTATTAGTTTAGTATTCTGACTGAAAGTTGTAAATATTTGTGTAAATATAATTTTGTGTTTCTTTTAAATTAAAGTCGTTTTACCAAAGTGAGTTTTTAGTTTAATTTATTTTCTTTAATACGCGGCAACACGCTATAAGTGGCGCCCAACGTGGGGCCGGACTATAATAATAATAATAAACTCAGTGAACTTTGTATATAATGGTTTTAACGCGATCTCGTGCTGGGAGCCCCCAGTCAGTGGTTGAGGCCCCGTCCGAGGAAATAGCGCCGCAGGCGACTTCCTCGTCTCGCTCGATGGGCGCCTCCGCTGATGCCGCTCACGTGTCCTTTGTGGACGCGCCGCCACCGCTGCTGACGCCTGATGCCGCCGCTGGTGCCGCATCTTCTCCGGTCATGATGTCGACCGATCAGCTGTTGTTGCTGATTAGCAGGCTAAGTCGCAGCGATCCTGTAAGTACATCAGTGCCCACCTATTCGGGCAATTTCTCTAAATGTACTGCACGATTCTCGGGGGATAGACAAGATAACGTTGAAGCATTTTTAGATGCCATATTTACATACAAAGAATGTGTATGCGTTGAGGATCACATAGCGCTGCGTGGATTGCCTATGTTATTAACAGGGCTCGCCGCTACGTGGTGGCAAGGAGTCAAAGCCACAACCCTCACTTGGAATGACGCTGTTGACGCATTAAGGCAGACTTTTGGTACACGACTACCACCACACAAAATTTATAGGAAAATGTTTGAAAAAGAACAAGGTTTATATGAAGCCACAGATTTATTTATTTGTAATCTTCGAGCACTAATTGCCCAGCTGCCACCTTTTACCCTTACTGAGGTGGTTCAGCTCGATATGTGCTATGGCTTGTTAAATCGAAGAATTCGGGAGAAGATCCCACGTTCTGCATTTAATTCATTTCAAGAGTTATTGACGCAAGCGAGGCGCGTTGAAGACATTCACGATGAAACACATTCGCGTATCTCTCATCCGAGAGACAACAAGCCAACATCATTGGTTAAAACAACACAGCTGATTCCGGAAGGTATGCCCTCTTTCGATAATAACAAATCGCGACTGAAGTGTAATTACTGTAAACAGTACGGTCATATTAAAGAGGCATGTCCACGCTTGACGAATAAGCAACTGAACACGAAGGAGGAAGCTATTGGAGGTGAACCGCGCGCCACTAAGGTGACGTGTTTTGGGTGTGGAGCGCCCGGCGTCATACGCTCGAGCTGCCCTACCTGTCAGAAAGTGCCCGCGCCTAACGCTAGTTCGTTCCAATCAGTGTCCGCGAGTGCCGATTCTATTGATTCGCGTGTGCGTCCTGTGTTGTGTATAGAAATATATGGTGAAGTTGGTAAAGTTTTAGTTGACACTGGTGCTAAACATTGTATAGGCAGTATTAGTTTAAGATCGCATTTGTATAAAAACAATCATAAATTTAATTATGTATTTACGGAATTAAAATATGCTGACGGGCGGACCTGTGCACAAACTGTCGAAATTGCACAAGTTAAAGTGACGGTGCGAGACGTCTCGTTTGAAGTAAGTTTCATTATGCTACCTAACGCGACCGAAAGTCTATTAGGTATGAACTTTATTCAAGACGCTGGTATGGTGTTTAACTTTGATAGCGGTGTTTGGTTTATGAGGCATGATAAGGTGCCTCAGTCGATTCTTTTCGAAAATAGGACGGTTCAGTCGTCATTGTATTGTTCATCTGTGAGTCTTCGTGAGGACGAAGGATCTCATCTGAGTTCGGATGAACGTGACGGACTATCATCTCACCTCCTTAATACGTATGAGAATATTTTCACTCCAGGGGGAGGACCCACCGAGTCTGCTATACATCGTATTGATACGGGAGAAGCACCGCCCATAGAAAGCCCTCCGTATAGGGTCACGCCCGCAAAGAAAGAAAATTTAGTAGCGGATACTCTTAGTCAATCAGTGACTGAGGATACAGATAATAAAGATTCTGGAAAAATCAAATTGGTTGTACCGGAGTCTTTACGTGACGAACTTATGAGAGAGTTCCATGATTCGCCAACAGCAGGACATATGGGCGTGGAACATACTCTTACTTATGTGACACAGTACATCAAATCATGTGATTTGTGTCAAAACTATAGAGCTACCTATTTGAAACCGGCTAGTCTTATCCAGACTCCTGTTCTTCATCACCGCTTTGAGGTCCTCGCCATGGATTTGTTTGGCCCTCTTCTTGAAGGCATTCATGGTGAGAAGTGGTTATTACTGATTGAAGATACAGACAGCCGATGGGTCGAGCTTTTTGCGCTACAAAATGCTACTACAGAATCTTGTGCGAAGATACTTATAAAAGTTTTCTTGCGCTATGGTTTGCCTTGTAGAGTCATCTCTAACCATCCAGAGGTTAAGCCCGCCAAGCGTAAGAATCGAGAGTTTCCATTACTTTTCCATAAATGGTCATCAATTCTTCCTACAGATCTTAGCCGAAGCGATGTCCAACCTTATAAAGAGGGAGACTTAGTCTTAGTGGAGACTCATATGATGAACAATGCACCAAAGGTTATCACGAGTAAATTCGATCGTGTCGGTCCTTATCGTGTCTCACAAGTTGTGAGTCCGACGTCATTTATTGTAGAAGACCGCGATGGTGTTGTCAAAGGGAAATACCATGCCAGTGCTTTAACACCTTATATAGGTTCGGGAACCGCTATAATTCATCCGCGGCGTCGTGGTAGGCCAGCCAAGTCACGCACGGGACGTACTTGTGACTTGGAGGGGGAGGTTATAGCACGCAATAATTTAACTGCGCAGTCTAACATTAATAATTACACCTCATTAGATTGTCGCGCCTCTCTGGCGCCTTATGCAAACAAAGGGCCAGACAAAACCGTTACTGCGGCGCCGTACCAGTGGCGGCCGAGTACGGATCCAATTAAGGATTCTAACAAAGAAAGCCGTGTTTTTATTGCGTCTCGCACCAGACAGTCATTAGGTGCGCCGGCGCCGATTCAACGGCCGCGGCGGTCTGCTCGTAATCGTATAAAACTCCGCTGCTGCCGTTGATCAGAGCCAGTCAGTCAGCAAACAGAGAATAGGGAGCACGGTTCATAAGTTGTTAGCTTATCAATATTATTTTGTTTTAATTGTATTATAATAATATTTAAGTGTTCCCTTTGTTTTTGTTCTCTTTGTGTTTGTTTGCTTTGTTTGTTTTATTTTATTTTATTAGTTTAGTATTCTGACTGAAAGTTGTAAATATTTGTGTAAATATAATTTTGTGTTTCTTTTAAATTAAAGTCGTTTTACCAAAGTGAGTTTTTAGTTTAATTTATTTTCTTTAATACGCGGCAACACGCTATAATATATACATATACATATGTATATTATAAAAAAATACCTATTCAATGTAAGTACAGTTTTGACTTTCGTACGAATTTGTTATACCTATGTATAGATGTTATGTATGATTATCTAATACAGATTGTAAATATAATATATATGTACTATTCACAACCGGTTTACATATTATTTATATTATTATTCACTGGAGCGAACATAGGATCTGCCTATAGTAATAATAATAATATAAATCTTTCTTGACTTGATTGATTGCACCGCGACTGTAAGAATTAGGTACCACTATGAATTTTATTTACCTATCTATAGTTGCTGCTGCTATCGCGTCAATACTCAGCCCGCGGAAATTATTTTACAGAAACTAAACTTTCTCAAATAGGTAAATCAAGACTTATCTTTTTATATTATAATTATTATTTATTAATATTATAACAATACTATTATATTATACATTATATACATTACTAGCGGTCCGCCCCGGCTTCGCCCGTGGTACATATTTACGTTTTCTCTACATAAAAACCATCCTCGTACTTTAAGGAATATAATAAAAAAAGAATTATCGAAATCGGTTCAGCCATTCTCGAGTTATGCGCTTACCAACACATTTTGCGATTCATTTTTATATATAAGATTACCTTCGACATTTAGTTATCTTTTCAATTTGAATCTTCTTTAGTTCTCGTTTCTTTGTTGTTTACCATTTTCAACAAATCAATATTCGGCGTAATTATAAAACACGGCGCAGCAATTTTAGCGTGGTCTACTCGTCTCAACGGAGCGATAGCGTCTGATGTATGAAATAGAATTATGTTTTTAGCTCCCGGAACGTGCGATGGAAGATGATTTCTTGCGTAATTAAAAATATAGTAAGCGCCAAAAGTGTTTTATCGTGATTAAACCAAAACTAAAAGTAATTACACAAAATGCTCTGACAAATATCTTGCAAATGTTTTAATATAATTGTTTATGAAAAAAAAATCATAATAAGTATTACCATGTCCAGTAAAAAACGTAAAAGTGTGAA
Source organism: Colias eurytheme (assembly GCF_061535395.1). Lineage (NCBI taxonomy): Eukaryota > Metazoa > Arthropoda > Insecta > Lepidoptera > Pieridae > Colias > Colias eurytheme. The sequence continues at coordinate 12,230,794 of NC_142981.1, read as the reverse complement.
ATTTAGAGGTAACTTCGTGAATTTTTTCTATCGAGTCAATTTCAATATTTTATGTTTTTGATCTGACAATATAATCGAAAATATCATCAAGTTTTACATATATTTTATTTTTTATATTTGGTCTTGAATACTACACGTATCAACTAAAAGTTGATTGGTGATTTGACTTTATACGCGCCCTTAATAACAGCTCAATAAACTTAATAACATGACACACACAATGACAGACTTTTAATGTTACTTAAAATAACAACACACTCAACACTGTGTACCCAACCTTTGATTGATTATTGTGATTAACTAATTACGGATTAATTTTTAAATATCGAATCATATTTTTTTTATTCCGGTATTATTATGTATTTAAATCAATGTGTGTTAGTGAAGCGACAATTATTTATCGATATTTTTGACGTAAATGCTGAGCGTAAATTCACTAAATGAAAATTACCTATTATGTTAATTATTTCACATTTTGCCATTATTATTAAAATATTTACAGCAAGTTACCGATACAATTGGTAGGTATTTAGAAAAATACTTATTAAATTAAAAATTATTATAATTTTTTAACAATCGACCAAATAATGTAAACAAATTAGTCAATGTGTTAAATCATACGTCTTCAAGTTGGCGCTTGGCAGTCACATGCCGCAACAGGTGTCTGAAATCGGAGTTAGAAAACTTATACGTTAGCTTATGTACTATAATATATTATCAAGTGATTACCTTTCACAACGTTTACAGTACACGTCGTGATAAAACCATATCTGACGACCACTCAAACACGCACACTCGTTGTAGACATAAATGATAATACATATTATAGAAATGTTAAAAACCTACCTCTCGCCACATTCCCTTGAGTGACCGGCGCTCCGTTCACTTTGATACGTCTCCCGTCTGCAGTACATTTTAATAGCATATTTTCAATACGCACTCACGTGGTACCCATTCAAATAATTATTTTCAATATAATAATTGTTTATATTTTTATTATTAACACGCATTTACTACATAGTCTTTGACGCCAACCGATTGGTCGCTTACAGTGACGTCAAAGTCAATTTGAAAACATTCAAATCGACACAAAAACTAGTTATCTTGCAGTCTATAAGTAATTTATATAGGTTAAAACAATAAAATTGTTCACTGAACACAATATTTTTAATATTTGATTTTTATAACAATAGCACAATGTTGTTTCGATAACTTGCACCTCAAAAGCACTTATATCACTTTAGTTCTAATATCGCACAGAGAAGAGTCCGTTTCACACTACAATCCTAATCAGTCAACAGATTGAAACTGCGGCGAATTACGATTATGGACAACACTATGTTTTGACAGCACAGAGTTTGACAGGATCACGTTCACAGTTCTCTGATCAAAACGCAAACAAGTGTGAAGTTAGTCACAGTTTCTGTACTATTTGCTCTGAGTTATATATTTTTTTTAAGTCACTCACATAAGATTAACAATAAATAAATAAATGAGTGCTTATGTTTTACATTTAATTGAATTGATTTAGTTTTCCTTCAATACGGATCCTGGGTACCACGATATTTTTTTTTTATATAATAGCAACATTTTGATACTAATAGCAATTAGCATGGATCAATACTAAAAATGTTATCCTATCATAGAAATTTGCCAAAATTTTACCCGTAATACATTATACACTTCACAGATACACTTTGTTCATCAATAGGCATTGTGTTATCAACAATACTGAAAATTTTAATTATTTTCTCCGATTTAAATGAGTAAATTACAACATGGTTCAAGATTGTCGAAATGTAATAAAAAAAATGTTGTGTGGTTTTATGAAACCACGGTAAAAGTGAAACTTAGGCACAAAATTATCGTATTTGTACGATAATTATCGTACGGTTCAACCGTCACGCGACATGCGCTACACAGACCAAAAAGTTTGAGACGATGTAATAAAAGTTTCACTTTAAAAAAAGAAACTGCTACTTATTTGTAAATAATAAATATTATGTACTTACCAATTTTATATTTCGATACTTTAACTTACGAAAGAATCATAGAAACTGTAGACATTCGGTTTAAGCGCGGTTTAATACTTCATACTAAATTCTTATTGATCCCACGCCACACTTACATAGGTATCAGGTATAAGAAGTAAAGATGTCAAGGTGAGTCTAAGTTCGTCTTAGATATTGTCGGTAGCTTTCCTCAGAAAACACAATTTTTATTTGATAGATGAGTACTTTGTTTGTTCAAAAAAAATATTAATAAGAATTTATAATTTTATAGGGAAATTTTATATTGAAGTATGGCAACTCAAACACAGCGTCGCGCCAAATGCTGATAACGCCATTTTGAGTAAATTTGGTGATTCGTGAAGAAACGCGTCCCCTATTTATTTTCACTTGTCTCTCTAAATTAATAGTAAAATGGGGAAAGATAAAAAAACAGAAACAAGCGAAGCATCGAGTGAAGAAGAATATGTTGTGGAAAAAGTATTAAATAAAAGAACTGTGAAGGGGAAGGTTAGTACTTATGTTTATAAGCCGGGATAATATTCTTCTGTTAGCTCCCAAATTCACAATGAAAATTCTCTTTTGTACCTTTTTCTGCTAAAACATTTTGCTAAAAATCTCAGTTCCTGTATAAGTATTGAGAAACATTAAACCCACGAAATAGACTCATCTGGAGAAGAATACAGAACAAGAGATTTCATTTCATGGTTTTAATTTTTTTTATGCAATGTTACATTGTTGGCCATGCTTCATTAGAAAACACAAATTTAAAATATTTTCTATAAAAGATAAATGTATATCATCTGAGTAATGAGTTATAATGAGAAATATGCTACTGTGTAACCTAATTATTAGAAACTAGCTGTGCCCTGCGGTTTTACCCGCACTGCTCCGCTCCTATTTGTCTTTTTATGATGATGTATAGTATACGGAATCTGTTGTGTAAAAATTATATTATTCTGACTCGCCAGAATGCCTACTATCTCCAGTTACAATATTATCCATTAACTAACTGTTGCCCGCAGCTTCACCTGCATGGAAAAGATAAATTAGCATGGTACAAACTTTCATCCCCTTTTTTATCTTCTTGGAGGTAGATTTGATCAACATCCTTTCTTAGCGGATGCCTACGTTCTAACATCTGTAGGCTGTGCGTTGATAGATCACTGACAGTCTGTCAGTCACCTTCGAGTTGTATATATTTTGATTTTAGATTATTCAAAATATTTGTATTATCTATTCATACAAGTATGGTAGAAGCTCTTTAAATTGAACCTTAATAAGTCAAGTTATCCAGAAACAAAGCAGACATAAATAAATGTTGTATAAAGCATACAACATTTTGACAAATCAATATATATAAATTTATAAAGAATAGAAAAAATTCCATCACGAGGCGGGACTCAACCTGCACCCTGCACGCCAATCCGGGGCGGATGCTTGACCAATTCAGCCACCTGTGACCCGCCAGAGCGATCAAATGCATTCTATTTCAGTTTTATGTGTCTAAGGGATTTACAATAACATCAAATTGAAATCAATATTTGTTATCAGGTACAATACCTGCTGAAATGGAAGGGCTACAAGGAGGAGGAGAGCACCTGGGAGCCGGAAGAGAATCTCGACTGCGAGGAGCTGATCAAGGCCTTCGAGGACAGTCGGAAGGAAAAGGAAAAAGAGGTATTATCATTAACATCAAATTTTGAAATGTATGTGTAAAAATAAGCATGTTAATTAATAATGAATATAAATTAGTTTGGCTCACAATTTACAGGGTATATTTAATTTCCAATTTCGGGGAATGCTTATGTATTATCATTTATAAAATATAATATTTATAGTGTCGTAATATGGGTGAAAATGAATTAAAATATATAATATTTTCATTATAACCTGCAACTGCATAAAAAATAAATATGTATAAATTTTGATTTCACCTTTGTTTTAAAATGAGGTTCTGGCTCTCTTGCTAGATATAAGCTGTCTTAAGAAAGCCAGTATTACTATTTAGTACTGGCTGTCTGTGCCTAAGAAACTTAAAAAAAGTCTATAATAAAATAAAGTTTTCAAATGACTGTGAATGATTATATTATTTTAATTGTCTGTCACATACCTATAAAAGCCCTGTATCACCTTAGATGATTTTGCTAAACCTTTTTGTTTTTCAAACTGTTTTATTTTATGTGTCGCAGTTGCCCCGTGAGCATATCCACTGGCACAAGTAACTATTTCTGTAGATTGTGTTATTCTGGTACATAAGCTACATCACTGCCCAGTATTACCAAAATCCCCTCTATCGTTTTTCCTTCGCGTTTCCCTTTTCAGACTATTTCAACTTTACCCCTTTACCAAAAAAATTAACAAATACCAATAATAATTTATTTATTTATTTCATTATGGATCACCAACATGACATACACTGATACATAGGTAAAAGCATTAAAGTAATAACAATCGTAGACATAGTGCTGTCACAATTATAGGCAACCACCACTAACAAATATAACATTAAATCAAAGACACACAGTCTGCAGCTAACTGCAGATTAGGTAAAAATAATTTATTATAATCTATAAATTTATAAAGAATAGAAAAAATTCGATCACGAGGCGGGACTCGAACCCGCATCCTTTCGCGCCATTCCGGGGCGGATGCCTGACCAACTCAGCCACTCGTGACCCGCCAGAGCAATCGAATTTATTCTATTCTTTCAGTTTTATGTGTCTGGAGGGACACTCTGTCTTATTATAATCTTTCAGCAGAAGACCAAAAAGACAGAAGAACGCGGTAAGAAACGACCGCGCGAGTCGAGCGAGGACTCCAGTGTGCGCAAGGGGCGCGCGACAAGCGTGTCATCTGCTGATGATTCTAGGAAAGAGAAGAAAGATGATAAGGCCAAGTCCGGCTTCGATAGGGGACTGAAAGCGGAGAAGATTATTGGTGAGATATTGTACTATATAATGTAGAATTTGATATATTTGGTTTTTATGGCATTCAAATGCTTTATAAATATCACTATCACTACATACTACATAGTATAAAACAAAGTCGCTTTCTCTGTCCCTATGTCCCTTTGTACGCTTAAATCTTTGAAACTACGCAACGGATTTTGATGCGGTTTTTTTTAATTGATAGTGATTCAAGAGGAAGGTTTTAGTATATAATTTATTAGGTTTAAGTCAAAGCGGGCGAAGCCGTGGGCGGTAAGCTAGTTGTATTATATAACGTATCTATGTGGATTTTTTAATTGGCTTTTGCCCGCGATTTCACTCGTGTTCGAATTGTATATCTATATCATTCTCGAATACACCTAAACACTAAATAAGGTATAAAACGTGAGATTGGATTGGATAGGGATATAAAGTTGTGTGCTCATAATCATTTGAATATTTTTGCTAATATTTTTTGTAGTAGTTGTGTATGGTGCAACCATACAGAGCGCAACATCATCATTTTTTGTATGTCACATCATTTTCATATTCATATACTTTAGTTCATGTAAAAACGTCGCGTGCCGCGTACGTGTGTAACTCGTAGCAGTATAGCAGAGCATAGCAATATTAAAGCAAATTATTTTTATCTTAGCAGATTAGTTTTAATTATAGCAGCAGCATCCCCAGGTGTACAAACCGTACAATTTGCTAAAGCTCAAAATTTGGTTCATGCTGGATGAGATTGTAGACTATGTAACTTGAGATATACATTATTAAGTAGCTACAGTGCTTATTTAAACAAAGTTTTATCAAATGTTTCTTTTGAATTTTCATTTTTCTGTCTACTTTCACTTGTAATTACTTAAATGAATTAGCAATAAACTTAATTTTTTTCCTATTGTGATCTGCGATCAGTCGCAAGACTTATCATATGAGGTGACTTAAAATTATGTAGGCGAAGGGACCAGCGTCTCGTCTGCCTTCTAGAATACATCCTTCCTTTTCAGCCTTTTGGCCGTAGCGGAAGGGTTTACGAGGTCATGGGCCAGGGGATTGGAGTGACACGACAGGCGCTCAGCATATCTCTTTTTAAGTTTCTCGATTTCAGCTTGTACGGTCGGAACATTCAAATATTCATGAATCTCCACATTTTTGGTAAACTTCACAGTAAGTCGTTTGCAATAGCAAAGTAGATAATAATGAACTGTAACATATTCCAGGCGCATCGGACGCGACGGGCGAGCTGATGTTCCTCATCAAGTGGGCTGACTCCGATGAGGCTGAATTGGTGCCCGCTAAGGTTGCTAACGTCAAGTGCCCACAACAGGTAAATCCTACTACTATTATAAAGGCGAAAGTTTGTAAGTATGGATGTATGGATGTTTGTTACTCTTTCACGTAAAAACAACTGAATGGATTTGAATGAAACTTTACCACAATATAGCTTATACACACATAGGATAGGTTTTATCCCGGAAATCCCACGGGAACGGGAACTATGCGGGTTTTTCTTTGAAAACGCGGGCGAAGCCGCGAGTGGAAAGCTAGTAGTATAATATCGTTATAGCTGTGCTCCGCGGTTTCACCCGCATTGCTCCGCTCATGTTGGTCTTAGCGTGATGATATAATATAGCCTTTAGCCTTCCTCGATAAATGGACTATCTAACACCGGAAGAATTTTTGCAATCGGACCTTCTCGGTTCCTGAGATTAGCGCGTTCAAACAAACAAGCAAGCTTTATAATATCAGTATAGATTTATTAATAGGATAGACTAGACTGCTTGATATACAACAAGGTTTTTATGTACTGTTGGAAGAATTTATTTCGTTTTTTACCTATTAAAAAACATAGTAATCAGTAATAACCATTAAAATTAGTCAAGTAATCATCATTTACGAAGTAAAAGCTCTAAATGATGTTTTGGTGTTAAATTTGTATAAATTATGTACAGTGTACACACATTACACTTCAAACATGCTACGATTAAAGAGATCACTAAGCGAAAAAATAGCTCACAACGCGTTGTGGTCACAATTAAAGATCCACATCTTGATATTCATGTTATGGCTGGTTAAGATAACCTCATAGAAATTCGTGTCATTAAACAATATGCTATTCGACCTCAACGCGTTGTGGCAATGACGAAATAATTAGTTCACTAAAGAAATGGACAAGAGAAGAATTAATTACTTGACTTGATTAAAGCAGTTTTAAAAGCAAGGCACTGGTAACCACTAGGCTGGGAACATACAGTTGGTCCAATATATATTATTCAGAGAAAACGCTTAATTTTTCATTAAAATCTATCATTTATGAGTATGAAATATGAATATGAAATATATTATGAATATTTCTATTAATCTATTAATAATAATAATTTATTAGGTCTAGGATGGACTATTGGCCAACCTAAACCCTTTCAAGATAAATCTTGTTTCCCAATTTGAGCAACGTACAACTGCTGTGCTGTGCAAAATCAATTTTATTTGTGCAATTTGAAAAAAACTTCGATAGTGCGATTTACACTCGTACAATATACAAGTAGCGCCATCTAGTGATGCGCTTATCTCAGGAACTACTTGACCAATTTCAATGTTTCATAGTTGGATATGTAAGAGATGGACTGGAGCCTGGGTATGTGGGGCTTACCTCTAGTCGAAAACATGTTCTCTGTTTACTTTTGTTTTTATTTTCCATGCCTTAAGCAATTTCAATTTCTGTTTTAACACTTAAGCTGGGTTGCACCATGTTATTTTTGTAATAAGAAAATGTTAAAGTAAAAACAGAACAGTAAAATATGAGTTTTATTTTTATTAGTTGTGCCATTTGACTATTTGATAGATGTTGACTTCATTATTTTTACACTAACTATAACCGCTCATATTTCACCGGTTAAAAGCTATTGTTAACGTTAAATAACTGACAGAACTTAAATACAAAATAAGATGTCATTTTACTTGCGACTTTGTTAACTTTAACTATGCTAAATAATACGCTTTTATAACCCATTTCACAGTCACTGTAAAAGTCAAAATTACTGTTATTGTTAAATTTGACATTAATCTTCACTACATACAACTAAAATATGCTACCAAGCTTTAATAACTTGACAAATATTTAGAATTTCTTTTCCAATCAGATAAACTATATTAAAAAAAGACGGGTTGCACTCCGGGAGTGCCGGCAGAAGTGAAAACTTGATTATTAACGTTGAGCATGTTTGATATTTTGCAATGGTATCCGTCTTACGCTTTTTCGATCAGGTCACAAGTCCTGACGCGAGTTTAAGATTTTATACCCATTACAGAAAAAGTGCTCAACGCCGCTAAAGAAGTTTTAACTTCTAAACGATTATTTGGTTGCAGGTGATCGCGTTCTACGAGGAGCGGCTGACGTGGCACAACCCGTCGGAGTCGGAATGACTGACGGCGCGGGCCTGTTGAAGCCAACATGCCGAACTGTGTGTGTTTAGTGATAGTGGTAGTGCGGTGACATGGTCAAGTTTTTAGTGTTAAATGACTTAGTGAATACTGCCATGTGGAAGATTAGAGCTAGCGCGCACGAGCAACTTTGTCTCCGCAACTATTTTGTCTCTCCACCCATGGGCTAGTATGAAAGTGCGCGCACGTAACGACGCAACTCCCCATACAAATTGATGGGAGACACAAAATAGTTGCGGAGACAAAGTTGCTCGTGCGCGCTACCTCTTATGCTTCTATATAGTAAATATTATTTTCATGATATCTATAATTTAGTTGTAACGGTGTGATTCTACTTAAATCCTCTGTGGATCTGTCTCAGTCATAAATAAAACTTTCTTTGTGCTTATCGTTTAACTGACTTAACGTCAAAGAATTTAGCACCAAAGGTGCTAAATTCTTTCGGTTTCATTTATATGACTTCCTTACTTTAGATGTGTATCTGTAACTCCAGGCACAAACATGTTTGTTTTGTTTAATAATGTATTGATTGGATAGAAAATTTAAATGTGTTTGTCTAGAACAAATAATGAAATATTAAATGTATATATTTGTGGACGTAATTCTAATTACCACTTAATACTATTTTAGTTAGTTGTTGTATTGTGTTGATTTATAATAATTTTATAAAAAATCCGTTTGTTTGAATCTTGAGGATATTTTCATTTATTATGTGTAAAAAAATCTAGTAAAAGAAAGTTACTACTTTAGAAGTTTTAAATTTTGTTTCTTTTAAATAGATTTTTAATGTATAAAAATTTAACCATGCCACCTGTGGAAGCTATCCAGTATCAACATATTATGCTTAACACTAATGTATTTACCTTTAAGATGAAAGGAATTTTTCCACAAGTGTTATTAGGATAAGTCTGAGGAGTGTTGACTCAAGGAATGATACTTGTATCAATTATTGTAATAAAACAACATTTATTTTGAAAAAGTGTTTTATTTCTACATCCAAAGAGTAATCTGTACAAAAGTGTGAACTTAAAACTAATACTTATTTGATGTATTGAAAAAAACAATTTTGTAGTGAAAGCACTGAAATAACATACCCAGATATGACCTGAATTGGTTTTAGTGATAGTTATTGAATAAAAAATACTATAGTAGAGAAAAAAATCTGTAAGTAGGTTTTTCAGGATATCCGTTAAAATGGCCTTTGGCAAGAACAGTGTCTCAAAAAACGGACAACGATGTCATACAGGTTATAAAATAGGAATGAGAAAAAAAATTATTCATATTATAACACAATTGAAAACAATTTTAAGTACCTATCATTATTTTTATTGTTTAATTCTAAAACAAACATAATACAGTATTTTCATTAACTATTATAACAAAAAACTTTAATTTTAAACTGAATGGGTACCTAAAAAAAGATAATTGAGACCTCTAAAGATCAATCACACTTATTAAGTTGGGTGGAATGTTAACAACATTTATTTTTGCGTGTCAAACAGCCTTTCACTGAATACAAATATGGTTTAAAAATGGTTTTTCTAAGGTTTTTGGCCTAGGGTTAGGACAGCGGTTCCCAATCTTTTTCAGCTCGCGGCGCAGTTTCATGTTAAGTTTTTTGTCACGACCCTACCCACCCGACCTAAGTGCCATATCACACTAGCGGATTGCGAGCGGTTTCAAAGCGGAGCGGGTGCGCAACGAATACGTTGCGGGCGCGCAACGAACACGCCGCGGTTGCGCAGCGAATTCGTTGCGGACGCGTCATTTTGTATACTCTCGCACAAAAGCCAGCCCTTCCGCCTTGCCTAACTTCCATTCAATATTTCCATCGTTTCTGTAGCACTCAATTTTTTAACCGTACTGTGGAAATGCACTTACTTAACAGTTAACTAAAGATGTAATAACAACTGGAGTTGTTAAAAAAAGGTGCTATAAAATTGAATTACTAGGACTTTTAGAATGTACCATACATTCCAAAAGTATGTAACGACTGACCAGTATAATCTCTCCCATAGCAACGTATGTTATAAAGAGATTTTGTGAACCTAATTATGAGCAAAGTGATAGTGAGTTGCTGGTTGCTTGATAAAATTTTCTATTCACTGCTATTTATCTAATAATAAGATAGCCCTGTTTTAGTTAAGGAGCTTTAACATTTATTTCACTAATGAACTTTCTTAATGAGCAATTAAGTTATCTGATTGCATTTCGACCAAGATTTAATAGATAAAACAATACCCTAAACATTAACATGTTATGAAACTCGTAAAAAATAATGATCTCATAATTATTATACTATCACAAGTTATAAGTAACAACCAGCACGGATTCCATTTTGTTAATGAGTGTACATGACTGCGACGTAAACGTTGCGCATCTGCCACGCGTCCGCAACGAATTCGCTGCGCAACCGCAACGTATTCGTTGCGCACCCGCTCCGCTTTGAAACCGCTCGCAATCCGCTAGTGTGATATGTCACTAACTATTTGAAAAGGAAACAGTCGATATAGGTACCTACAATACAAGAATAGAAATTAGATTAAGCAGAGAAGAATAAAAATTAAAATACCCTTTATATAAAACTAGCGGTCCGCCCCGGCTTCGCCCATGGTACATATTTCGCAATAAAAAGTAGCCTATGTCCTTTCTCGGGTATCAAAATATCTCCATACCAAATTTCATGCAAATTGGTTCAGTAGTTTAGGCGTGATTGAGTAACAGACAGACAGACAGAGTTACTTTCGCATTTATAATATTAGTATGGATTAGCTCAATTTCCTTATTGTAAAAGAATTTAAAGAGAAATCAACAAGTAAGGCATGTAAAAACCAAAATAAAACACGATAAAGGCGATGTGCACGACGTAAGTAGGTACCTATCGTCGTAGCAAATTTAAAATCTAGTAAGTATGTCTTTTTACGACGCTATGTTTCTACCGATTCGAGCGCTAAAAAAACGTTCTCGCGAATATAAGCAGATCGTCTCACGGCGCCCCTCGAAGTTTCTACGGCGCAGTTTGGTTCCCTGGGTTAGGACATCTAGTCGAACTGCATATATTGAGGAAATACGGTTTTGTTATACACCCAACAGATTTAACTGATCTAATATTATTTTCGGCATTTTGAACAAAAATAAAAATAATCCTGCATATAATTTACGACTCTAAAGTAAAAAAATCTTATAAAAGTGTTAAGTGATATTTGATTAAAGTAACGAATCATGGCAGTGTCCCAAAAAACGGACCAGCTATATTTCGTATATATTGTAATAGAATTAATTGAATATTTCATAATCTTTATAATAAAAACAACAGTTTATCTCACCTGAAAGTTAAATCAATAGATATCAAACACCCAAACTATTTTATTATAGCTATTATTGACCACAAACACACACCATCACTAATTCCGGGAATCCCTATATTCAACAGTCGCCTGCACACGAATAGAATTTTCTTTATAATTGGCATGTAAGACAAAAATAAAGGATTGTTATCATACTTTCTCCGACGAAGTCAATTTTGTAGATTTTTTGGAACGTTCAAGATTTACGCGGCAATAAGTACATGTACTATAAAAAAGTGACAGAAAAGCTTTAAGGGTTAAAGATGAAAAGAGGTTTTTCCCCAAGTGTAATTAGGATAAGTCTTAGGACTGTTGACTCAAGGATTGATACTTGTATCAATTATTATAATAAAACAACATTTATTTTGAAAAAGTGTTTTATTTATACGTTCAAAGAGATCTTAATCTGTACAAAAGTGTGAACTTAAAACTAAAACCTATTTGATGTATTGAAAAAAAAAATTGTAGTCAAAGAGAAAATAAGAGATAAAAAAGATATAATAAATTATACAATCATCAATTTATTGCACTATTTATAAAATTTAGAGATAGACATTTAAAATGTGCTTAATGCTTATGGTGCAAATAACTACGAAATATTATCTAAAGAAACCTTTGCAGTAATAATTTTATGAAAGTGCATAAGTACAAAAATATCTTTATAAATATCATAATAAGCAATACAAATTCCACATACATACTCCCCTATTGGCTAAGTTGTAACTGCATGTTGTTTTTTTTTCTAAATTAAATTCACTTAAGTGAAAAATATATCGAAAAGCATATCCGAAAAACAAACAAAATACATTTTCACCTTCTCCAATATGTTACATCAATAACATACGTTCATCATTGTCATTCCTATAACGGTAAATAGTACAAATTAATTAAATATTACTTTATAAGGAGAGATAAACATATCATCTTCTATTACTAGTCTAAATACGGTGAATAGTACTATAATATAATAGTAAATGCAAAAAGTGAAAATTATTCAAAATGTTACATTGCACCTTTGTTTGCAAATAACGTAAATAGATTATAAAAATGAAAAATGAATCAATTCAAATATTGCTGTGTTTTTAAACAAACCTTCTAATAAATAGAATATTTTATCAATTTACATATTGAAAGAATACCAAAGATTTCGATTCACTGGCTTACGATAAACAAAAAAAACATAACTAATACTCATTTCATAAAAATCATGAAAATATATTTGCACTGAACTTTATTTTCAGTAAAGTCTAATCACGTCAACTAAAAACTAATAGCACTTCAACCCCAGTAGATTCAGTCAGTCGCTTTCTTGCACCTTAGTTGATCTTCAAATTGTGCATCTATTCAAGCTTGATAAGTCCGATTGTTTACTCCATTCCTGAAAAAATAAACCACATGAATAATCTTCAACATACGTAATATGTACATAATATATTGAATACAATAAGAGAATAAGATATTTAATTAAGGGGATAGGAAAAAAAAACAGCTTAAGAAGACGTTCCGTATGCACTTAAACTTTATGTAGCTCAGACACTAGTGTCATAGTGTCGAGTAGAGAGTAATTTGATAGCATCGTTAGCACTAAGCTTATGCTAACAGTGTCATGTAGAAACGAATGACAGAATGTCGTATTATAGTGTTGTGTAGAAACTATTGGTATAGCGTCGTGCCATGTCGTGTCGTGCCACACTATCGTGCCAGTCGTGTCGTGCCATATTGGCGTGCCACATTTTCGTGCCGTGTTGTGCTACACTATCGTGTCAGTCGTGCCACACTATCGTGCCATGTCATGCCACACTATCATGCCATGTCGTGTCGTGTCGTGAGACACTATCGTGTCGTGCCATGTCGTGTCGTGTCACTCACGCGAGGTGCGCCACGTGCGAGGCGAGCGGGCGGTGCGCGACGAGCGGCTCGAGGCGCGCGGTGAAGCGCTGCAAGTTGCGTTCCAGTTCACGCTGGTACTCGCGCTGTTCGCTTGATATGAGGTTCTTGTTCTTTTTCAGAGCGTCTTGGCATCTGATGACAAATCAAATTTATAGTGCCGAATATAGTGTTAGGGTTGTTAAATTTAAGTAAAATGATACATGCATAGTTGATTGGCAATTATTCGATTGAAGCAATGATATAATAAGTAAAAAAATGTCGTCGTGTTACACAAAATTCGATATTCAAAACGTCACACTAACACACAATCGATAGGATGAAGAAATTAAGACCAGTCATTCAATCATCGTGGGTGAAAAGGAGACAGAAAGCTGTGTCACTGCTTATCCGTATGTGTAGTACAAGTAAGACGATCATTTATATAAATAATGAATAGCAAAGGTCCGAGTATACCTCCTTGGGGTACACCTTTAGATAATTATGTACCGTCCTAAACCTAGATCGTACCATATTATTTTACATCATGTTAGCTACTTCCGTACACTGTTTTCGACCAAAATAATAACTTTCTAGAGATATTCAGAATACCGTAATGAAATATTTTTTTTCAATAAGATATACATATATGATTTACAATGTCAAAAGCTTAAATGATATCCATAGGTTTTTTTAACAAGAACAGTTGTTTTACAAGTTAAAGCAATACACAAAACGTATTTTAACGTGAAAATTTACATTTTCCTTTGATTACTTACTTTTACCGTCCAAATTCACACTTTCTTTGATTACTTACTTTTTCGAGAAGTCCTTGAAGGCAAGCCTCAATTTGTTTGTGAGTCTAGTTGGTGGCTGAGTGCCCTCCGCCACCGGAGCCAGGAATACCTGTAAATAAAGATTTTTTTCTAAATCATTAAATAAGATCTTAAATTAAGAATTTAGTAAATTAAGAGTAAGAGTTGAAACAAATTATGGTTTATGAGTTTTGACAAGTTCTGATATTGGCATTGTTGTTGTAAAAATTAATGCTAATGTTAGTGCTTATGTTTAATCAAATGTCACTGCTAATGTAAGTATTTTCAATGTTAGTGTTAATGTTAGTCTCAAAGTTAGTGCTAATGTTAGTGCTTATGTTACTGCTAATGTAAATATTGTCAATGTAGGTGTTAAAGTAAATGCTAATGTTAGTGCTTATGTTAGTGATAATATTAGTGTTTATACATTACCTGTGCTAGTTCAAGCGGTCCCTGATTGACGGTGGTACCAATACAGCCCTGTACCACCATTTGCAACATTTTGGCATCCGCCGGCTCTTGACTCGTTGCAGCTGATAATTCGCTTATCTACATAATAAAAAGATTTTAAATATTTTTGTATTTTAACATCAAGTAATACGAATATGACGACGGCAGATATTTAATCAAAGTATTAATTTAATGTAGAAACATCTTCAATTTAAAGACGCAAATATAAACGGAGAGTCTTATTACCTTTTTCTGTATATCTTCAATAGCAACCTCGATAGGAGACAAGATTATTTGTGTCCTGTGAACAACCTGCGAAAACGAAATTAATGAATTACTATATTATTATCTAGAATGTTTTTCCTCACACAGAAACAATGATTTGAGTAGCCTATAGTGAAAAAAATTCATCTTTAAAGCTCTTTTCCCCCCACTGTGATTATTTGTAACGCAGAGAAAGCTTTATCTGTAAAGCTTTACCCCTCCCCCCCCCCTTATTGCGAAGACTTGTAAAGCTCTATGTTCATCCCCTGCGATTTTAACATAGCAAGAGCTTTATCTTTTAAGTTACATATATCTCTAGCTCTCCGATGAATTGTTACACGCACAGATAGAGCTTAATCTTTAAAAAGTAAAATGTTTGGAAAGCTCTATAGCGTGCAATAATTTGTAGCACATAGCTTAATCTTTTAATCCCTATTCCTCCATCTTCCCCAGTCCGACAATTTATAACATAGTTAGAGCCCATCTTTACCTGTATCCCCGTCTTAACTTTATCGCTATCTTTACCTGTATCCCCTTCTTAACTTTATCTCTATCTCTACCTGTATCCTTGTCTTAATTTTATCGCTATCTATACCTGTATCCTTGTCTTAACTTTATCCCTATCTTTACCTGTATCCCCGTCTTAACTTTATCCCTATGTTTATGTGTATCCCCGTCTTAACTTTATCCCTATCTTTACCTGTATCCCCGTCTTAACTTTACCCCTATCTTTACCTGTATCCCCGTCTTAACTTTATCCCTATCTTTACCTGTATCCCCGTCTTAACTTTATCCCTATCTTTACCTGTATCCCCGTATTAACTTTATCTCTATCTTTACCTGTATCTCCGTCTTAACTTTATCCCTCTTTACCTGTATCCTCGTCTTGAGGTAAGGGAAATGGTGTGCAGTGGTGAGTATGGTCTTGCGCTTGCATTGTTCTCCGAGCGCACCGTGAGCCCGACCATCAGCCGTGAATGGCGTTGCGTACATAAAACGTTCTACAAGAAAAAAAAATCAAAGGTTTATAGATTTATTTTTGATAAATAATAAAAATAGATAATAAATGCGTTAGGAAAATCCAAAATTTTAGAGGAAATATAGATTTTTAACCGAACAAAACCTATAAAAAGATAATGAAGCACCGAAGAGAAGCATAAACAACATCAACTAAGCTTGCGCAAACAAATCTTAAACACTTTTGTGCCTTCATATTTTTGGTCCTTCGAGCCGGATTTACCTAAACTAGTAATTAACAAATATATCATAAGATGCACGCATAATTAGAAAAAAACTACATCTATCAATCAGAAATATCACTATCACTACATAGTATAAAACAAAGTCGCTTTCTCTGTCCCTATGTCCCTTTGTATGCTTAAATCTTTAAAACTACGCAACAGATTTTGATGCGGTTTTTTTATAGATAAAGTGATTCAATAGGAAGGTTTTATTATTTACCTAATTTATTAAGTTTTAGACAAAGCGGGCGAAGCCACGGGCGGTAAGCTAGTTACGAATAAACAACAATACCATCACAAACAATACTTGCATACGTAAAGACCTCAACACGAAAAAAAATCAATCAAGAAATACTTACTAATATTAAAATTCCGCTCATAATGCGTGACGCGTGTACGCAACTCGTGCGGCTCGAAGTACGGCTCCACGTACGTGATCTGTATGTACGCCTTGTCCGCGGCCAGTGTACTGGGGTCCACCATGTTGGAGTCTTTTATAATCACCACGTTTTCTGGACCGAAACGCTGGCCGTAGAAGTTCTATGGAAAAATGCTGTTATTAGTATAGTATAGTTTTTTGAGATGCACTTGAAAAATAACAAAACAAAAATGGATTGGTAATTCAATTTCTGATAAGCAAAAAAAATAAAGCTTGATTTTAAGCAGTTATTGGGTTAAGAGATAATTAAAGAAATATTATGTTATTACAGCTTTCGTAACATTGCGATTCTGGTAGTCACACTATAACAAGAGGATCAACAACTTGCTGAAGTTTTGGGAGCTATGACTGGGGTCATGGGGTATGCTATGAATGACCCAGCCATAGCTCCGTTCAGGCCTTCTAAATGCTACAATATAAACTAGGGGTCATTGACCTCCAGCCGGCTAAATATCTCCGGCAGCTTGGTAAGCGCATGCTCCTTGTACACGAACTCCTCCCCGCTGAGGTCACCGAACCGCGCGCCGTAGAACGACACGCGGAAGTACGAGCCGAACACGCGCTTGCCGTGTAGCTGCTCTATGCGGCTGAACGCTTCACTCAGCTTGCTGAAACGATAATTATTTGTTGATTATCTATAAATTATAAAGAGGAAAGGTTTGCATGTATGGTTTTCACGCATAAACTACTGGACCGATTTTGAAATTTGGCACAGACAATCTTTAGACCCTGAGAAAGAACATAGGCTACCTTTTATTGCGAATGTGTACCACGGGCAAAGCCGGGGCGGACCGCTAGTTTTAATATAAAATTAGGATACTCCCAATCAATAGCTATAATAATCAATAGTATTAGTCAGGAGATGGACCTGAAGTTATTGCATTTTTTAATTTTAATAACCTCTATAAGCCATTTATCATAAGACACTTGTTAAAAAGATAATTTTTTTATTAAACGGAAAAGACAAAAAGTTGATTATTTGATTTAAGAGAATCATAAGTACAGGTGGGATCATGTAAAAAGAGCGCTGGCGGTCAAGCTGCGCACTAGATGATTTATAGATCTATTTGGTGGCATGAGGTGCGGCGCGGGGCGGGCGGGTGACGCGCCGCTTGCTTGCCGGTGCGCTATTGGTTCGTCAGTTAACCTTTGCTTCCCGCGCTGTGTTCACGCTACGTTTGTTCTCATAGTACTACCGCACACAAAAGTTTTTATATACGAAATGGTTTTTCACAGAAAAATGATTTATGATGTTTATTTTATTTTATTTTATTTATTTAAATAGGTACACATCACAGCTGACAATTTTGACTAATTATACACAAATTTAATCACATGTTGCGGTAAAATGCCAGCCAAATTGTATGTACACAGCACAATTGAGGTTAAAAAAAAAATATTAAAAATTACATTATTTAGCACAATTCATAGATCAAGTAAAATATTTTTTTTAAATACATGTCATAAAATAAATTGAATCTAAATCATAGTACAGATAAATATCACATCACTATAGCTACAATACATTAAATTACATTAAATACAGTTAAATCAATAAATACCTATGTTACATTCAATCACATAAAATAAAATTCATTACATTCCATCACAGTATAACAATAAATTATGTCTAACAATCAGTAAAGTATCTAAGAACTATGGAAGTCAAAGATTAAATTATCAACAATTCATTCAAACAATTCATAGATCAAGTAAAATATTTCTTTTTAAAATATACATGTTATTGTTTTATGAAGAGAGAAGCTGATAATAATTCAGTTGATAATTTAAAACAATGTATGAAACGAACCGCACTGGCAACAAAATGTTCCGTGTGTACAGTGAGACGAATTGTTAACCGCGTGCTCATCTGGATTTCACGTCACCCATGACGATTTAATGGAAGGAGTTTCCCCTTTACTTTAATTTTTTTAAATATTCTAGATTAAACATTTTAAACTGCATTCAACATGTTTTAGTTCTATTTGCTATTCCATATATTTATCAATGTACCTAGCATTAATCAATATACGAAACGGCGAGCGAAAAGATCGTTAAAAAATAAAACAATAGACCTAGTATAGTACTTGCGTGCGCGAGTGTACCCATGCGCAAAGTTACCCACTCCACTTTTTCCCAGCGCTCTTTTTACGTGACGCGGCGTATATCATCAAAGAGAAATTTGACTAAATACGACCAAATGAGGCATAAAACAACAATATTAAGGGTCCATTAATATTTTTGGTCCTTCGAGCCGGATCTACATTTTGTTAACTTTTTGCATTAAATTCATGGCAAACAGGTATTCCTTAATAACACCAACTAAGTTTACTCAAGCAAATCTTGGCCACATGCAACCAGAACACCCATTCAAGTTAATTCACACTTTTCGTCCTTCGAGCCGGATCTACATTTAACTTTTTTCATTAAATTCATGGCACACATTAATAACATAACTACGTTTACGCAAGCAAACCTCGACCTAACGTGATCAAAACATTCACAAACGCCCGTTCATATTTTTGGTCCTTCGAGCCGGATTTTTATAAAATAGTAATTAATAATAAGTTAAAACTTTGAACACCAATAATTAGGCATCGCACGTAAATCTTAAACGAAGCAATATATTCATTAAATTAAAATTTTGGTCCGTCGAGCCTGATTTACATTTTATAAATTAATTATTAATACACACAGTTCTACGCTCATTATCACCTTACCTGTGTATATTAGCGAGTTTCTTATAGTCCCTGTTCTCCTCTGCGATGGGGATCAGTACTTTGTACACTTCATTGACAGTTTCGTACATTCCGGCCGCCATTAGTTCGCTGGCAGCGTGCTCTAACAACGCCTGAAATTAATATCATGAGCTATGAAGTTAAGAATTAATCCATCAGTCCTCGGAATCACAGACACAATAGAAAATCTATTGTGTCGCGCCCCGATCGGGGCTTACGGTGGTCAATGGGTTAAAATAAAAGACACTTTTTAAGGTAGATAGATAATCGGCTACATTTGGAATGATTTTGAGTCTGGGAAAACATTTTATACGTGGTAAAATCGGCTGAAAAGCGATTGATGAAGGTTTTATATTTTTGCAACATCAATTTTGCTCGTTCAATTTGCCTAAACTCCGCATTCCATCATTTTCTTCAAGCTCTCCCAGTATACTGTACACCCGCAGCTGTTCTGCTACCAGTGCTGCACCATACAATCCCTTCTAGCAAGTTCTAGAATGTTCCAGAAGTCGCAGTATACCTGCAGCTCCTGGCAGGTGAGGTGGTGGTGGGGCAGCTGCAGGTCGGGGCAGCTCTCGTCCAGCGCGTTGTGGGTGACCTTCTCCAGCAGTGCTGCCCCACGGCCACCAGCCCGCAGCTGTTCTGCTACTAATGCTGCTCCGTGGACCAGGCACATGCCTGCTTCCAGGTGATTGGAGCGCTGGAATGTGGGAATAAATGTAAAAAAATGTGGTTGAGGGTAACACATATTACAGCGCATAACATTAATTAATATAGCCAATATAAAAATATATTTATATCATAAAAAAACCTACTAAAATATCCAAGATATCCAGATGTGCCATCTATAAAATCCTAGAAATTCTATTATTTTTATGTTTTAATTTATATTAACTTTCCAGGTGACAGTCTTTCAGTACGTGCCGATACATTAAGATATCTCATATTTTATTGGTTGCCCTAAATAAGTGAAGTAATATAATAGCATACCTCCATATGCTTCTGGGCCATATTATTAAGCCAAGTGAGCCGAAGATCAGGGCTGTGCTGGTAACCACGGGCGATGCGGTACATTAAGTCTAGCAACATTTCTGGATCCTCCTGGAATTCCTTCATCTTCACGGTGTCGCTTAGTATCATGTGCAGGTTGAATACTAGGTCTTTCACCTGGAAATTAAATTACAACGCCATTATGTATTGCATTTTTTAATTCGGGCAGGATTTATAAGCTGAAATCGTCAGAAGACACATTTTGAATGAATCTTTATTTTTTTCTGTGTTATTTTTTAAGGATTCTTTATTTTTTTAATATTCAACAATACTTTCCCAGTGTCAAAGAAGTTAAATTCATTTCCTTGTGGAAATAGGGATCATTTATAAATACAATTATAGTTCCTGTATTTATAAATGATCTGGCTGGAATTTACAAGTTAAAAATTAAGCCAATAAACCTTGATAATTTTTAGTGACCATTAAAACAAGGGTATACCACCACAAATTCACCTACCTGTTCCGGGAAGCCAGTGTCCTGTAAATCCTGGTCATGTTCCGCATACATTAGCACTGTTTTGAGAGCACGTCGCAGAGATTCTTCACTAAATGTGGTTGAAGTTCCGACTAGTGAGGATAGTGACATGGTCACTTGCATCTTGATTCGGCTGAAATTCTGTTAGAAATATAATTGGAATTACAATAAGAATCAATAGGAAGTGATTGAAATAGTTCTGTTTAAATGCTATCTATCATTGAGAGTGTGTTACATAATATCAGATCATCAAGAGGGCATTTTGGTTGACAGATAATTTTTCTTATTTTAGTAATTTTCATTGGAAATTACAAGTTACGCAGTAAAAAATGACGGGCGCTATTTGAATGTGCCAGCAAATGAGGTATTATCAAAAAATTACACTTATGGATTGATTTTTACAACCTGACTTATAATAAAAAAACCGAGTTACCTAATTCATTTTTTCCTACTTTTTTAACATCATCCGAGCCACAATCCCCAAACACATTGCCTCTCAACCACTACACATATACTCACATTGCCCAAATGATAGTGTTGCCGCATCAACGCATACAACGTGGCGGATGCGTGTGATCTCGTGCTGGAGGACAGCGCGGCACAGTGCCGCAGCAGCACGCGGCACACACCCGGCCCCCACTCCTCGGAGCAGCATGACCAGCCCAACTGGGGGTGGTGGTTAATGCGTGGATAAAGTAATTTAACTGGCTAGTCCAAATAGGGGGAGGATACATTATGTAGTCTACTTGAATGAAAAATGGTTGAATTTTATTTTTACCCTCAAAACTTATTATAAGTCGAATAGATACTATAAGTCAAAAGTTATATAGTTAGCGTAGAGTGGCACATCAAAATTTGGTTAATTTAACTTCGATTTTGTCTTTCTCACGCACGACAGTTGAATCATACGATCTTACTTTGATCATACGTACGATCATACGATCTAATGGTGTGTATGTTAGTATGCCGTTTTAGAAGATCGAATGTTGTGTTTGTAACCTATTTGCATCTTTTAATCATTGCTCAAAACCATAAAAAATGGGTAAAAAGCATGGTTAAAAATATTCCAAGTTACAAATTCTTGGAAGATAAATTAGATTAGAATGTAAAAGGTACAAATTTGTTTTTCGAGGGACATTAAAAATCACTATTTATATTATTTTTTTTTGTTATGTATTATAAAAAAAAAACTTTTTTATTAATATCTATGTCTAAGCACAAGTACCTTGTGTATGAGCGCGCGCACGGTAGCGAACATGTGGTGCAGCACGTGGGCGCTCTGGTTGCGCTGCAGCGCGCGCAGCACCACGCCCAGCGCGCCGCTGCACGCGAGCTGCGCAGTCTCCGAGCCGCTGCACGACTGGGACATCATATTATAATGATAAAAAAATCGGGACAAAAAATATCAAAATCTACAAAAAAAGTCGTGTTCCATCGTCACAATATTGTATTCACTGAAAAGTGTTTCGTATTGGTTGATGTGGTTGTTTATCATCTCAATAGATAGCGCGCGGTGTGTCCCTTAGACACATAAAACTGAAAGAATAGAATAAATTCGATCGCTTTGGCGGGTCACGAGTGGCTGAGTTAGTTAGGCATCCGCCCCGGTTTGGCGCGAAAGGATGCGGGTTTGAGTCCCGCCTCGTGATCAAATTTTTTATATTCTTTATAAATTTATACAAAAAATTTAGACAAAATGCAGTAAAAATGAAAAAAAAAAAAACACTGCGAATAGTAGAAAAATTATCAATAATACACACACACGCCACATATAAAAGAAACAAAAAATACAACTCGCTGTTTCCGAAAAAAAAAATCGTTCTTTAATATCACTAACCACACAGAAACTAACACATAAAACATCACACACAACTCATTCCACAGTTCATTGACCTCACCTGTACAATAGTCTCGACCGCGTGCAGCAAGGTCATCGACACCTCAGCTGATAGTAGTGCAGCGAGTGCGGGGTGTGCCCGTGCGGGGGACGCGGGGCGGGATCTTGATCCGCCCCGCACCCAATCCTTGCGCCAGCGGTCCCGCCCGCCGGGACGAGCGTTTGAACCGCCTGGTTACACACGTTTAATGAAAACCAAACTCACTAATAGCAATAATGAATAAAAAAAAAAACATCCTACTAATAGTATAAATGCAAAAGTTTGCGAACATGGATATATTTTGTTATTCTTTCACGCAAATACTATTGAACCGATTACAATAAAATTTCATTTGTAGGTAGCTGAAGACCCAGAATTAGACTACTTTTCAAATCCCGGAACCACAGGAACAGTAATTATGCGGGTTTTCTTTGAAAATGCGGAAGAAGAGAAGCTAAAAGAAGTCTAATTGAATAAATAAATGTTAGAGTTTCAGTTTGAAGCGGCGGGCGGACATCTAGTTTAATTTATTTGTATTCAACTTGAAGGATAAATGATGTTGTGGGGATTATATCTTTGCGTATCCAGCTCGAAGCACTTGTAATGTTGTGGCTTTCATCTGATTACATCTAGTTCGAGTTTAATATAGGAACGAAAATTTCTTAATAATCTAGCTCTGTGAACTACATAATTGTGAATTTATTTTTGGCAATATAAAAAGAAGAAATTTTAGGAGCAAATTTTTCAAAATATCTCACCTTTACGGCGCATAATGAAGTCCGATCTTGCCGAGCCCTGTCCTAATATAACGTCTTCCAATTTAGCCTTGATATCTGTCGTTTTGCGTACATTTTGTTGCGCGCACTTCATTATTTCCTTACGACCCTGTAAATGACAAATTATTATAGAAAAAAATATTCTATACTAATATTATAAAGCTGCAGACTTTGTTTGAACGCGCTAATCTCAGGAACTACTGGTCCGATTTGAGAAATTCTTTCGGTGTTCGACAGCCCATTTATCCTATACTTCTGGTTATGTGTGTGTATACCTTGTACTCCTGACACTTGAAGCACAGGTCGATGAGCGCAAACAACGCGTGCAGGCGGGCGGGCGGCAGCTCCGCGACGGCCGCGCTCAGAGCGCCGCGCTCGGCCCACTTCAGCACCCACACCAGGCATACTAGCAGGTTGCGGCTGGTTTCGCTGTTGAACGGGGGCCGACCGTTCTGGAAACAAATACATATGAGAAATGTTAAAAAATGTATGACATTTAAGATACAAAAAAAGAGCGTGTGTGCCGAGCACACCTGTCAGATGTGAAGCTTTTTTGGCAAGATTTAAAGATACCGAAAATGTCACATGACACGACGCGACCTTGAAATTTTACTCTCAACGCGCCTAAAGAAGTTTCACTTCAAAAAGATCAATCAAGTACAAATAGAAGATATGAATTAAAGTTTTTAGAAGGCATCTTTCTAGATATGCAGAAATGAAATTTCAAATCCAGCTTTTGACATTGCAAAAGAAAAAATAAAAAAGAAATCGTCAGAAATGATGAAGTTTTTTTTTGTAAATTCTGTGTTGACTGCGTCAGATATCTAAATAAGTATGCATTGTAAAAAAACATGCAGATACAGGTTTTTAATAATTACCTGTTTGAAATCTCCTTCTGGTGAAGACGCAGGGTATAAGCTTCCGAGCTGTCCCATTTCACCGTCCAGTTGCAGTATTTCTACAAACAAACCCATAAGTTTTATCCATGACTATTTATTACCATGATAACAGGGTTTGATCTTAATTTAACACGTTACAGATGTTTTTAAACGATTCTTAAATTGCTTTAGTTACAGTCATGATTTTAACAATAATTCCTGTAAAAATTGTTTACTGTCTTAAATCCTAACAAAAAAATTGGTTGTCCGTAACGGTTGTCTGTTTGTTGTTTACGGACGATAGTTGAACGTGACAACGTCCGATTGTGCTTCTTTGTCGCTATTTCCGCGCTCTCGCTTGCACTTCAAGCCTTACACGGAACGCCTCAGAGCGAGGTAACGCCGCATGAGTCATGTTTTTTCGTGCGTGCAGCCGGCTCTATCGAATTATAAGACGTTGTCACGTCAAAAAATTGCTAAACTTGTAATAATTCTCACCCTTGCTCCCATCAAATCCTCGATACAGTTGCGGCTGAGCATCCAGCACTATTCCCAATAGCGGCAAGTATAACGAAGCCACGCGGGCCCTTAACGCTGTAGGCGCGAGTCGTGCGTCCGCGTCGTGGGCCGATAGGAGGGATAGTACTGCGTTCACTGCTGCACATTGGAGTACTGGGCTCCTGGAATGGGGGTAGTTTTAAAGTTTTAAAGGCAAGAAAAGCTGAATTTAGTGCATTAAAATATTAGAATCGTGGCAGGTTTGTTGATTGGGAAGGAATATGAAAATTTGCCTAATGAGTATTTTATTGGTTGTATATTTATCAAAATGTACTTAGTTGTATTTATAAGGAGGAACGCTGGCTCTTAAGACACAGATTTCATCTAGTTCAAGAGTCAGCGTACATATTTTTGTAAAGTTAATGTTTTTGGCAAAATAAAGATTTTTTTATTTATTTATTTAGAAGAAGTGACGGGATTAAGAGGTGTTTTAAATTTTTTTTTGTGGTAAAGTGTTAGTCTAACTTAGTGAACGCAGTAAGGGTAACTGATATTTGAACTGTGTAAATTCTGATTAGATAGTGAAAAATAGTGTTCAAGGTATAACATTAGTACAGTTTTAAGAACTTTTCAAAGCGTAAAATGATTTTTTTATACTTACTGCAACTCCAGCGCAGCTGTAAGATCAGCCAATAACAAGCCAACCAGATAATGCCTGGACCGGAAGTCCGGAGACAAACCCCCTGCCCTTCCGTCTGAAGATGCAGAGGATCGCATGGAGGGCGCGGGGGAACTTGCACGTGCGCCGGCCGGGAGGCAGAGGGACACGTAGTGCTCGTGGGAACATACGATCCGGAGGAATGATAGCTGGACGTGAAGTAAATTATTAATTGATGGTGATTGGATGGTATTCTGTGTTAAGACGATTCAAAAGCGCTTATAAACGAAGTCAAGTTGAATATATAAATGTTATTCGATTGTAACGGTTTTAAAACGTAAATGACAAGATGATTTCTTGATAAGAGATGTTATCTCGATGCAGAAGAACGCTAGATGTTGTGAATTGGTCAATAAAGTCTTTTAAATCGTAAGTAGTAGATGTTTGCAGAAGTTGTTAATTTGCTGCGACTGTCACTTTATTAAAATAAAAAATAAATGTGTATATAGTAAACCGTAGCCGTAACGCCACGTGTTGACAGAAGCAGCTGGTTGACATTAAAGATTTTAATTTTTTCAAATAAAATGCTCTTAGATTTCTATCACTTACTATGTCTATCGACGCAATAATTACGCACAGAATCAACAAAGAAAGTAAGAAAAATCTACCTTATAGTGCACGAGTGGCACAGCATCCGGTACAGATGAGATCTTCGCGGACATCTGCTTGTGGTAGCCGCGTATGAGGTTGAACACATAACCACGATCCATGATACTTAGCAAGTCGAACAGGAAGAAAGCCAGGCTGTTGTTGAGGCTTTGGGTGAGACGGCTGTTCTTGCCGTATCTAAAAATAGATATTCTTTAGTACGTGTTCATATATTTTAACAAAAAGGTTACTTTATATACAAAAGGGAGTATTTCACGTAGTAAGTAGGCACTTACATTTTTGATTGTAAAATTTATTCATGATTTTAAACATAATGAATCAGTGAATTAAACAATAAGTCATGTAGACGGATTATATTACCTACACGTACAAATATATACGTAAAAATACATGTATTTTACATTGGACCGTCGTGTGTAGTTTTATCAGATTGTTTTTGTGGGATAAAGATTGTTTTGAATACATAGACGACTTTTTAGTCTCTTCAATAAAAAAAATCATATGTGGTTTTATTACATGTTCGTACAAAGATTATTATTTTACATTGGATTGTCGAGTGTCGTTCTATCAGATTGTTTATGACGAATCGAAAATTTTATTTCGACATTTTGACAGCTTGATCGCGTGAAATACATTATAATTTACGGAACTTGTTTACAAAATTGAAAGTTAATACTGAAGAAATTGATCCAATCAACTAATTGATTTAGCCAGCTTTTGCTGAAAACCCCGACACATACTTGGCTATAATCTCAGCGGTGACGTTAGTGACAAGTGTGGTGACGTCATCAGTGAAGTGTTCCGGGAAGCGAGCTTTACGTGGAGCTTCGTGTGCTCCGCTCCAATAGAGATACTCCACCATGGATTTCACCATCAGCTCGAAGAGTGTCCTGGATGATGAGATTTTTATTAAATTTGGGGTAACAAATTGTGTGTAGTAGCGTTTTTGACGTGACAACGTCTTATAAATTGGTTTGCCGGGTGACACTTCAAGAAACTGCGTTACGCTCCGCTCACGTTATGCGCTCACAATGAGAGCGAGTGAGAGGCACGCGGGCATGGTTAGCCCGCCTAAGAGCGAGAGAGACAGACATAAAAAGTCGTTGTCACGTAAAACTTTCGCCCGTATACCGACTTTACAGGCAACCAATTTTTTTAATTTTTGTTTTTATTGATTCAGTAGAATTGCGGAAAGAGAAGCATTTTAAAACTTAAGAACTAAACCAAGATACAATATATCAGAGAGAGAGCGAATATGTATACAGCTCTGCAGAAGCACGAAATGTAACAAACTAGATATCTCGTTACTACATATAAATAAATAAATGAAAACACACGAATCCTACAATCTGTGGTCAATATCCTTCGAGTCAAAATAAATATTGTTTTGGCTAAAATACCAGTTTAGAATATAGGTTGAACTTGAACGCTTTTTAAACATCGTAAATAAATACTAACCAAGAGTTACTCATAGCCAAATCTCGCGTAACTCCACTAGCGACGACCCATTGCAGAGCGATTTCTTCGTGCAAGATTTTACACGAACCGTCAGTCATTACTGGAAACAAATAATGAAAGTAAGTTATTTTCATATTACCTCAATTTAAAGTGGTAATTTTCTTAGTATGTGTGTTTTAAGCGTTTGTCTTTAAAATTACGAAATTCGCACATTTCTCAAAATATAACTTAGTGTCATATTACGTGTGGAAGGAATATATTACAGTAGATAGAGGGCACTCAAAATATAATTGAAGTACCGTGAAGTGATGTAAACAGTGCCGTTGCACGTCAAGGTGAATTTCCACAGCTTCTGGATACGTTTTGTATAGTTTATCTGTCAGATAAAGTGGTTGTTGAAATAATTGTACAATGCACCACAACTTGTGGATGTCGCTAAATAAACTTTATTTTATAATACTTAAAGCATGCTACATTGTGCGCACACGACATTACACGAACTAAAGAGTCAGGAGGAGGGTAAAGACCATTCCTTTTTACTGTAGATACCACACATACTATACAAAGGCTGACTATTACTAAAATACAGTTGAGTATGTATTTATATGGATTAGTAATATGTATGCATATTTAAGTGTATGTATTTATTATTTATGTAGTTGTGTACTTCTGACCTACCTCCTCCTTTATTACTTCACACAGTGGGTTGCCTGGAAGAGATCACTCTTTAGTGATAAGGCCGCCCTCTGTGCTAGTTTAGCTATAAGTTTTAGTTTCAAGTAATTTGTATAACTAGCATAGTAAAGTGTTACAAATAAATAAATAAATACAGATTATGACATTTGTCTAGGGATACGTTACCAGAGGGCGGTAGCGGCAATCCAATGTCCGTGTCGGAGAGCGCAGGGCGAGGTATCCGACACTGGTACTGGATGTAGGCACTTAGTAACCCGCTGCGACCGTGCGCGTCGCAAGTTGAACACTCGTTCATGTTCTGTGCACAAACAGGTGACATTTTAGAAAATAAATAAGGTTTAGGACAGACAGAAGACTTTCAGAAATATTGAAATATCCTCACAAATCAATGAAAACATGCACAATTAAAAAAAAAGAGTGTGTGCCGAGCACACGTGTTAGAAGTGAAACTTTTTTGGCCAGATTCAAAGATACCAAAATCGTAGCCTTACTACACGAAGTGACGGTATTTTACTCTCAACGCGCCTAAATACACACTTCAATAATTATTAACAAACACAATTGTTTATTTTATTTATTTTTATTTAAAAAATAAATAAAAATAAATAAAATAAACAAAAATATAATATACAGGCTTTCCCATGGTCGGTGCAATCAGTCCAAAAAATGGGTGAAAAAGTTGCTTACGCATAACATTCCGGACGCATTTTTTTGATTACCAAAATTATGTCTTCATATACACAATGTCCACACTAGCAAGCAGTTGGATGCGCGAAGCTAGAGATAAAAATATTTAGGGAATTTTTTTATAAATCATAACCCACAGTGATATCAGTGAACAGGTTCGCGAGGCAAGTGAACACGTCCTGCGCGATGTTCAGCGTCTGTCCGGCGAGTGAGGGCGGGGCCACGAGCAGCTGCAGCAGCTTGTCCGCTACTACGGGCAGGTAGCGTGCGAGGGCTTCCACGTTCGCTGTTGGCAGCTCCGTTATACTGCAATGAATAAAAAAATACTAAGTATGCCACGTTACTGGGTTCCCCTGTATTGGTTTTTAAAAAAAACCCACATAGTTTCCGTTCCAGTGGGATTTCCGGGATATTTCACATAAGACCGTGGAGTGTAGTTTTATCAGATTGTTTAATAAGGGTAGAAATTGTTTTGCATATATAGACGACTTCTTAGTGCCTTCATACAGAACTTAATTGCCATATTCATTATTTCTTGTATAGTTAACAAAATAAGTCAGTTAAATTATGTTAAAGGAGGTATATAGGTGATTTTATCACAATATGTCCATACAAAGAGATATGAAAAAATTAAGTATTTTACATTGGACTGTCGAGTGTCGTTCTATCAGATTGATTACGCTAGTCAAAAATTTTATTTTGACATTATAACAATTTTCTTAGCACCGAAATGCATTATTATTTATGGAATTTGTTTAAATTCAATGTTAGTCAACAGAACAATAATGAAATTACTGGTTTTCTTTATTTAGACGACATCTTAGTGCCAAATACGAATTTTACATATTCCGAATTTTAGTAAACAACACATTACACAACAGTAAGAGCGTATACGCACTATGCGGGTAGCCGCATTGCGGGTAGCCGTCCGGCTGACCGCAATCACAATTATGTACGTAATATTCATTTCTATGCGCACTGTGCGGTCTGCGGTAGCCGCATCGCAGTGCGCATAGAAATGAATATTACGTACATAATTGTGCTTGCGGTCAGCCGGACGGCTACCCGCAATGCGGCTACCCGCATAGTGCGTATACGCTCTATGATAGAAGTTAAATTAAATATTACTTAATAGCGACATAATTAAAAAAATACATACCTTGCTCTAAGTTCCGCCTCCATGTTAGCCAAGCCGATACGCGGAGGGATGTTCCCCTCTTGCACCGCTTCGCACGCCATTGCGAATCTTTCTATGTAGCTATCCTGAAGAAAGTATTTGATGATTAATTTTGGTGATTAATGTATGACACAGAAATTAGTTACTATTTTACGGAGACATGTTCTATCTTTTACTTAATATTATAAAGCTGAAGTTTGTTTGATTGAACACGCTAATCTCAGGAACTACTGGTCCGATTTGAAAAATTCTTTCGGTGTTAGATAGCCCATTCATCGAGGAAAGCTATAGGCTATATATCCTCACGCTAAGACCAACAGAAGCGGAGCCACGCGGGTGTAACCGCGGAGCGCAGCTAGTATAAAATAGAAAGAGACGGGTTGCACTCCGGGAGTGCCGGCAGAAGTGAAAACTTGATTATTAACGTTGAACATGTTTGATATCCTGATGATAACGCTTTTTCGATCAGGCCACGTGTCCTGATGCGAGTTTAAGATTTTATACCCATTACAGAAAAAGTGCTCAACGCCGCTAAAGAAATTTTCACTTCAAAAATCAATTCACACGCACACACACACACACACACACACACACACACACACTCACCTGCGGGTGCACAGTGGTGTGCGCCTCTAGAGCCACACTGAACAGCGGCCGGTGGTTATCGATCCATCGTGTACCGGGTAATAACACGTCGGGGAAAATGTACGAATAGTTATCTGGAGGTGCTTCTGCCATTAGCGGCAGTGCGTGCTCGCCGCAGGACAGCTTGCCGTTGCGGCATAGTGGTAGCCACTGAACACAAGACAGTGACATATCAAAACGATAAACCGATTTTAGTGTGCAATGAATATTACAAGAATTACACATACAATCTTTTATGTGTGTATAAATTATATATCATCCTATTATAGCAAAGCTAATAAGCTACGTTTAATCTATTCCTTTCAATTTCACGCGTAAAATAGATTACATCTCGCTCGCTCGTTTTCCTGTACGAGTCGAGCAGTTACCTGACTTTTATATTGTCATTTAGGAGCATATACAACGAATGTTTAACTTTAGAAACATCTTAGATATCATTTTCATTGATGATTTGTGTGATATTTTCAGTAGCGATCAAGAAATAGATGAAATACACTCACCGGCACGGAATCTTGGCCACTGCAAATTTTTGCGTAAAATAATACTATTTCTTTTCCACTACAAAATTCTATAAAAATTTAATCAAAACTAGTTACTTTAATGTTTTTACACTTACTTACACACACTGTACTTACTTTTAGTAATAATTGGAAGTTTATAAGAAGTACTACCGCGTAGATCTGAATTAAACAAGAATTTACGCTTTTCCTGTGAAATTTAAATGATTTCTTAAAAAATGCACAAAAATTAGAAAGAACGTTTCCAAAAAAATTATTGAACCTTTTAATATAGGGTGTTTCCTTCTCTTGCCTTAAACACTGTTTGCATCCAGTCTTGCATTCTCTAGAAGACATTTTTGATGTCCGCTTGAGCTATAGTGTACCGAACGGCCCCAGCTGTATTTCTAAGCTCATCTAACATTGTTGCTGGGTTGGAATCGAACTTTATGATTCTTTTAAGCATGTCCCAGATGTGTTCTATTGGATTAAGATCCGGGCTAAGAGCTGGCCACTCCAATTTTTCAATAATAACCTCTTGAAGGTACTTTTATACGCATCGTACGACACGCGGACGTGCGTTATAGTGCGTAGTAGCAAATTTTCTTCACTAATAAACCTGTTATAGGGCTGAACATGTTCCTGGAGAATTTCCTCGATGTATCTGATCAAATTTAAGCCATTATCTACGATAACTAACTCCGTGCGAGCATCGGAACTTATACCTCCCCACATCATTATTGACCCTCTATGAAAAGTCGCAGTTTGAGTGTGGTGATGGGTGAAAACCTCTCTTCTCGTCTCCTTTATACTGACTCTTGGCTATCAGAAACTCGTAAAGTGCTTTAGCAGTCATCTGTGAACACCTCACGAGCGCACTGGCTGTGGGTCCAGTTTTCATGTTCTCGTGCAAAACGAAGCCGTTCTTCTCTGTGATGTCTGAGGAGTTCTGGACGGCGTGCTGGTCTGCAAATCTTCAAATTAACTTCCTTCATTAGTCTTCTCACTGATTGCTCACTCATATTTATTATCCTGGTGTTTTAGAGCCGGTGGCGTATCTAAAAAACTATCAGAAAGCCATTTCTGAGTATCTCTTGAACAATAAACGGGTCTTCTCGAGCTGATGTGCACCTCACGCCTTCATTTCCTGGTCTGCACGTGTAGCTGCCAGTCTCCTGGTATCTTCTCCATGCATAATGCATCGCTGAACGTGGTATGTACTGCACATTAGGTACTTTATGTTGCGGCAGTCATTGGTCTAACATTGTGATGGCCTGAGCAGGTTGTTCAGATGTTAATGGCATTTTTTATTGTTTGTTATGATCATTGACTACAGTACAACAATAACAATATCTTAAAACGGCATAAACGATATTGAAAAAAGTTTAAAACGAACAATTCGTAACTCCGGCTTAACCGCACAAATCACAAATTTCGAGTAACTCTTAAAAAGTGGTAAAAGATTATTCTCAAACTTAATGATTTCTTACCATAAAATTAAACGAATAATATGTTAACATATCTGCATACAAAAAAATCGTGAAAAACACTTCAAACTTTTTTTATCGGCAAAATTGTAAGTGGCCAAGATTCCGTGCCGGTGAGTGTATATGGATTTTTCATTTTAGTAAGACATTTGATACGTTGAATCATTTTCTGATACTTATAAAGTTGCGAAAAGCTGAAAATAACTTAAAGTTACGGTAAATGGTTTTGGATAGCATCCCTCTGTAACTACTTCGGGTGTTCCCCAAGGTTCACACTTGGGGCCTATTTTGTTTTTAAGTTTTATTAACGACTATAATTTCCCAAACCTACCGTATATCCAACAGGTGTTTCCACATTCTTCTCCTGGTCAGGTGCGACCGGTTTCCGTTGACACGCGACATGTAGGAACGTGAATAGCAAGTGATGCTGGTCACCAAGATCCGCTGGGAGCTTGATCTTGATCTCGTCGTAGAGGGATGGGTTTCTAGTTGAAAAATAAATAAATATTACTTGCTTCTTCTCTTTTTTTTTTTTAATTTTCTGTTCAGATTTTCGTAGAATAAAAGTTTTTTTTTTCTATTAGATATCAATAATAAGGCATTAAGAACCTTCTACAAATTAATGCAAAAATATCTTACCTAGTAAACACTAAATTGTACGCTGTAACTGGTTCAATATGGATAATTTATACAACAAATACAAATATAATTATAAATATTGTAGATTACAAAATAAGAAAAATACAAACCGTTATAGAAATGACATGAAAAAACAATTATTATGGACACATGACAAAAAGGTTAGCGAGTCATTACGGCTAAAAAACACAGATATACTAACTTGTTATGATACAGCACAGTAGTATAAGCCTCAGTGCTAAATTCTGGACAGGAACTTCTTCCGAAGATGTTTGGCAACGCAGCTGACTGATCCTCACCCGACATTAGTTGAACTCGCACCTGCGGGTAGTTGTATATTTTATGATATTTTCTGTTTCTATTTTCATACTATGTCCTTTATAGCTGAAGGATTTTAGATACCCAGTCGAAATAACGAAATTTAGAATACTATAATGAACCAATAGTTTTATTTTTAAAACATTTAATTCAATTATAATTTTATAGTATTAGCGCCATTGTTGAGATTCTACATTCCCGAGCCGACTTTTTGTCATAATAATTTTATTTTACACAATAAAGATTGCCTGGCAGAGATTTCTGTAAGCAATGCAGATAATTTTTTATTTTACGATATAATTTAATTAAAAATAACACTACATCCATACCGTAATATTCCTCGCGGATCCCGTCCGTGAAGTATACGCAGCTAGATTAATATCACGCACGCACACGTAAAGTAGACTCCTGTAGTGGTGGTGGGGCTGAGCGGGCACCACAATGGGGAACGGTAGGATCTCCTTGCAGGGACGAATGTTGTCGTCTGTGGGGGAAAATGGTGGGAAAGATAATGTCTAGCTTAGGTAATAAGAGGTCAGATATAATCTCTTATATATAAAATTCTCGTGTCACAATGTTAGTCTGCATACTCCTCCGAAACGGGTGGACCGATTCTTATGAAATTTTCTGTGCATATCGGGTAAGTCTGAGAATCGGCCAACATCTATTTTTCACATGTACCACGGGCGAAGCCGGGGCGGACCGCTAGTATATTTATAAATTTATAAAGAATAGCAAAATTCGATCGCGACGCGGGATCACGGGTGGCCGAGTTGGTCAGGTATCCGCCCCGGATTGGCGTGAAAAGATGCGGGTTCGATTCCCGCCTCGTGATCGAAGATTTTCTATTCTTTATAATTTATATTTATAAAGCATTTGAATGCCATAAAACCAAAAATATCAAATTTAATATGCTTATACATAAATTGAAGTAAGTTATAGAAAAGATGTATAAGATCACAACAGCAAGATCCTCTTTTTTTAGAAGAGGACAAGATTTTTGGTGATTACAATATAAGCTTTTGATATTTGACTGTATTTTGAGAATATTTCTATATTGTTTAGAAAAATAAATTAATAATAATTGCGCAAAAGGGCACGTATTCGAATGAAACGTAGTTACTTATAAAAAGAGCTTTGGATGTTCTCATAACTTTTCAGTGTCATAAATATTGTTATTTTGACAAACAATAATCAACCAGACTCACAATCACGCTCAAAAATTGTCCAAAGCAAAACTCTGCCTACACCTGTAGATTGGTCTATGTGTGCGATACAAAATAAGTAAAAATATTTTATTTGCGAGAAAAAGACTTTGAACATTACTGCTACGAAGCAAGGGGCTAATTTAAATGCGTGTTTCTTACAGCCCTTATTTTGATGACATTTTAATAGGCAAATGCTAGTCTAATTGCTTTAAGTACGTCAAATAGCAATTAAAAAATAAATTAGGCAGCAATATCATTGGAATATTACCTCCATAAGGTGCTAATTTAGCCAGCTCTGGAGTTAAACCATTCTTTATTTCCTCTGGACACGGAGATACCTCGATCTTCAAAGTTCCAGGAATGCACTTGAGTTTCTTGGGTGCTGAACTCGGGCGCTTTATCTCAGCGAGAAACTTGTATAAATCCTCATCGCGGAGTTTATCCGTTTCCTATGTTTGAGGAAATAATATTAGTCAATTTTTTTTTGTGTGAGAATCAGTGACATGTTTTTCAAAAAGGGAAACGTAATAAAGAATATTAAACGTGTTTAAAAAATGTAATAAAACTGGAGATAATAAACAAATAGGTTATATAAACATGTTGAGTGACCAATTCCAATTTAAAATACATCTGTTTTAAGAAATTGACGATGAAAATAATCAATTGAAAACTGAAACAAATCTTGAGGTATTGCTGTAACAAGAGATGGGCGAATTGGCGATTGGATTAAGCAAGAAAAGCATAAAGTTTTGCTAGTTTAAAATTTCCTGACAAAGACACAATACATTACCTGTTTAAAAAAGCTAGTAACAGTGATGACAATGGGCTTGAAAGTGTCCAACGTGTTTGGCAGATCATGGTCCTGTGGATTGGCCCGTCGTTCCACTGAGCCCTTGCGTGTAAGCGAGCCTCCTACTTCACCGGCACGACGGCGTAACTGTTCTAAACTACTGGATGACGCTTTGCGGTCTGGATGGAAACATTATTTTAATTTATCGTATAAAGTATTGAAATGTTTTTGACGTGACAACGTCTTATAATTCGATAAAGCCGGCTGCACGCACGAAAAAACATGACTCATGCGGCGTTACCTCGCTCTGAGGCGTTCAAGGCTTGAAGTGCAAGCGAGAGCGCGGAACGAGCGACAAAGAAGCACAATCGGACGTTGTCACGTTCAACTATCGTCAGTAAACCGACTTTACAGACAGCCAATTTTTTTTTATGAAAAATTTCATTGAAAAATGCAGGTACGCAATCAATTATTTCTATTCTTAACATTATTGAAGCGAATTGATTCATCATTGTCCGCTTGTTTTATGGTATGTGATGTTCAGTTCTATCAGTTAGGGACATAATTGTGAATTACAGAAAAATTTATTACACAAATTATAAAACCACAAATTGTGTTAAATTTCATAGACTGATATGTCTATTGTATCGAAAATTTTCGCGATTGCAAGCGTGTAATTTATGTATTATATGTCTCTACTTGCGTCTGGGTCGCGTGTGTTAATAACACACGTCTGCATATATTATGCACATGCATATGATGCATACGTAAGTGCGTATGTGAGTGCGTACACATATGCGTACCTGTATATATGTGTGTGTGTAAACTCACCCAAGCTATTAGTATTCGAGTTGCTATCCTTATCGGACTCTCTTTCCAGGCTATTAGAGCCAGATAATATATTAAGTAAAGAAACAGCACTCCAGGCGAGCGGCATTCGGAATTTGCCAAGGCGATTGCAAGCCGCTTGTGCGCTTGCGCGGACTTTCTCGCGGTTCTGAGTGAAAAAATAAAATAAAAATATTTTTACTTTCATAATATTTGAGGGTACTACATAAGATTAAAGAGACATTTGAAAAAAATATAATTTATAGAATCAATATAATGTGTTAAACATATATCAAGGGTAGGATAACAGCTTTTCAATATGTGCGTGTGTATAACAGCATTACAAAGAAAATATATAAGCAAAAACCAACCTTATCATCCTTAATATAAGGCTCAATGCACTCATTAACATCACCCTGGAGCACTTTCTCCACCCTAACTACTAGGAATATATCAGGTGACGGGTTCAGTATATCAAAGAGCCACATAAATAAGCACAATAAAAACCGTCCTCATCTTCTTGTATATACGGCTCAGTGCACTCTTTCACTGCAGGACCACTAGCACAACAAATAAATGTCAAATCATAAAGAAAAACAGTCAATAACCAACCTTATCATCCTTGATATAAGGTTCAATGCACTCATTGACATCACCCTGGAGCACTTTCTCAACCCTGACCACTAGGAATATATCCGGCGACGGGTTCAATATATCGAACACAGCGCTGCGACTCAGCGTCGAAAGGTCAGCGTGAGGAATGTGAGTATTTGTCTTGTACAAAAATATACAAGTAAAAACCAACCTTATCGTCCTTGATATAAGGCTCAATGCACTCATTCACGTCACCTTGCAGCACTTTTTCCACTCGTACTACAAGGAATATATCAGGTGACGGGTTCAGTATATCAAATACAGCGCTGCGACTCAGCGTCGAAAGGTCAGCGTGTGGAATGTGCGCGGACAGCATTTGTCTTGTACACTCCGAGTTTAGGTTGAAATAGAAGTTTTCTGATAGCTTCTTTTTTTCTTTCGCGTCGTAGAGTGCCATGGACGCGAAGAGCGGTTCCACGTCAAGTTCTAACCTGGAATTATAATTTTGATGGATTATTTTTGACCTAATCTGGAATTTTTTAGGTAATATTATAATATAGTCTTTCCCTTTAGGTAATATTGTTAGTCAATATTGTTGTAAGTTGAAATTTTTATAGTAATAATTGGTAAATTAGGCACTGTTAAGTGTTAGAAATATCGGTATAAAATAAATCGCGTTTAAAATCCGATAAAAGAAGGAATTCGATAATATTGAAAAAATAAATTGCAAAATTTACAAGCAATTCAGCTTTATATTAGCTGATTTGAACTCTTGTAATCTTCTTTCTTTGTTGTTGTATTCTTCTTGATTGTAAATCTTGATTTTGAACTAGCAAACAACATAAATATATACATAATATAAAAACACACACAACAACATAATATAAAAATGTTGCAAAAAAAGTTACATTACAAAAAAACAGACATTAAATATTCTTTCTAAGCTTAATAACTCACTTAAGCTGATGGCACACCACCAGGATCCTGTGCCCCATCAGCTCGCACGGCATCTCCGCAGCCAGCCTCCGTTCCACCGCTTCTTCTTCATCCAAGTATGGAGCGTAGAGACCTAGCAGGTCTGACTGCCTGTTCTCTAGTCTGGAATATGCAATGTTATACAAAATTAACCCTTATTGTATAGGAAAAAGGAACATTTTAGTTGGGTAATATTTTGAGGTGGAATATTTATAAGTTTCTATAATAATATGCTGTCAAATTATTATTAGTATTTCCTTGAATAAAAGTTTGGTGGGTAGGATTAATTGCTATGTTTACATTCAAACAGTAGTTGATTACAATTCATAATAGTTTTGTAATGTTAAACCAATGAGTTTGAATAAAATAGAATATTTGAATTCTTCTTGTTGCGGACGGCGACTACGCGGACGACGGCGGTGCCGAGCGACGGGCAGTGGAGAGCGCGCCATGCGCGTAATGCGCGCTATACCCTGCGAAAACGGCACCGAGCCGCGGTAGTAGGGTCGAGTGGGCGGGGCGTATTGTGCCCTTAGGGTGGACTTCCGACCAGCGCGGCTCTATCGCAACGGCCGCAGCGTCTAAGCCGCTGCGACAGTGACGCAGCGGCTTAGACGCAGATTGGCTTCCGAGCAGCGCGACTCCGGCGTCAGTCACAGTTATTAGTCCATACCTGACGGTTGTGCGGTACAGTAGGAATGAACCGATCAATTAAAAAAATATTATAAGAAGTAGAAGAGGATGATGATCTTTAATTGCTTCGTTACTACTATAGTATGGAGCGAAGCCCAGCAGACCCAATTTACAAAATTGCATCTTGAGACACTACATTTATTAGTGCCTCGTCTTGCTCATCCGTAAATATGTTCCATCGCCCATTTTTTAGATATTCTCTCGAAAATAACTAGATAATAACCTAAAAACAACGTGCTTTCGCAGCCTGCCACGCGACAGTGCTTGCGCGAGCATTGCACGGCCGCTACAGCCGCGCGTCACTGACGCGGCGACACTGTCGCTGCGACAGTGGCGCTGCGCTCGAACGTTCCATCATACATTTCCGTACTGTATAATACTATCGCTCTGTCGCCGCGTTACTGTCGCTGCGTTAGTGACGCCGGAGCCGCGGTGGTCGGAAGTCCACCTTTACGCTAATTGCTCATTGTACACACCGTTAGTTTTAAGTTGGAAAGAAATGTACTTAACGTGTAAAAATTGTAAATATTGTATGATACTACCGAATAAATCACCTTGGAAATTGCTGCGAGTTTTAATCAACAAGTGGGAACCTCTGCGCCTCTACATATAAGAACATACAGTCCACTGACCGGGGCTATAATTAACACTTCTGTTAGGTAAATAGAAATAATATTTATTAAATCAAAGACGATGGTGGTGGTTATGATAATGATGATGACTCACCGTCTGCCCTCATTAACCGCATCGATCTGTTCCTGCGGCTTCTTCTCAAACAAGTCAGGCAGTAGTGGGTCTGATGATGAGCTGCGCAGGTCGAGGCTGGCCCAAGAGCCACGCGGTGTGAGTGTCTCGTTGCATGATGATGATGATGAGATGGAGGCTACTGATTGCCGTCCGCTCGATGGTTGTGACTCGAATTGGAGGGACAGCTGAAATGATTAGACATATGTATAGATCAAATTCTAAAAATTAAATAATTAGGTACTTATAGTGATGGTCAACTTTGTTATATTAGCTAAAGTTAATACAATTTTTTTATTATTAAAGCTGTAATTTAGTTAAGTTTCCAATAAGTTAAAAATATCTATTCTGTATAATATTGAAACCTGATTACATTTTACTCTATCTCTTGTGACCAGTTTTCAACTTTTCAATAAAATAATAACATGGTAAGTAAGTAACAAGAAATCATTCTGCCTAATTTTAAAATTTTTACTCTACCTCTTGTGACAGTTAAACTATCTATATTGTATGCATCATAATACCAAAACAATCAATTTATTTGTTTATTTATTTAACACTTTATTGTGCAAGAAACAAAATATATATAGGTTACAAAAATAAGTTTAAAAAAAGCACAAAGGGCAGCCTTATCACTATGCAGTGATGTCTGCCAGGCAATTTATCAACTCTCACAACCACAACCCACTACTAAAAAACTTATCACATCACAATTAACCTGCTGCGAAGCCAATTCCTCTGTAGACGTGGATTGTTCAGCGTCCACCTCATATACTTGCGGTGGAGCCTGCAGTAACCTCTCGATCCTCTCCGCTAGCCTCTCCCTGCCATACGCGGATCCGGAGTACGAACGATACTTGTACTCGACCACTGTGTAGTCTGATGTGTAGCAGCTGACGCAGTCGCGCACGAACATGGACGCTTTTGAACTATAAGATATTTGCAAATTGTAATATTAATGCTATTAAAATAAACAATGGTACGACCACTGGAACAACTCAAAAATCATTGGAACAATTTACAAAAACAATTGCCATTTGAGGCTACATTTATAAATAATAATAATTTGGAAAATCCAAAAGTGCACGCCTCATAATTTTTTTTTAATAAATATTTATTAATTATTATTTTTGTTTATTTAATAACAATTAAACCACATCGAATCAGACCCTGAAAAATGAAAGGGTTCTATTCCTGAGCATACTCAAGTGTAAGAGAAAAAAAAAGACTCGATTAGTAAAGTATTTCGGTCGCTATCGTGTTAACAAGAAAAAGGATCCGCACATACAGACACACGGACGTCCAAGACAGAACTTTTTTAAACTGTTTTTTAACTAGTTTAAATAACAAAAATGACATCAAAAATATCATGAACGTTAAAAATAGTGTTTTTTCTTAATATGTGTGTGTATGTATTATCTTACAAGTGCAATGTATGATACATAAAGACATTTTAAGTTTGAAAAATCAGATGTTTTGCTCGAAGTGACAGTAGTACCCACCTCAACGCTTCGCTTATGAGGCGTGCAATAGTTTAAAAAAATAGAAAATTTTATCAAATTAGTGTATTGTCATCGGTCCTCGATAAATCTACAAAGTTTGAACGAAATCTGGCCGTTTAAAGTGGGTCAAAATCGTGCCCAAAGAAGTTGGTTACAAACATACAGGTGAAGCTAATATAAAGCGTGTAAAAAAAAGGCAATATGTGAATGAATTGGCAAATATGTTGCTAAGCGTAAAACTTAAGAACAGCCTTACCAATTCAGCTAATTAGAAGCAAGGAAGGTTCTTGTGAAAGGAATATAGGGAAAAGGGGCAATGGGCTTGAACAATGTCTGTTCAAGCAACTATTTTTATATTTTTTTATAGCTTTTGATATG
Source organism: Colias eurytheme (assembly GCF_061535395.1). Taxonomy (NCBI): domain Eukaryota; kingdom Metazoa; phylum Arthropoda; class Insecta; order Lepidoptera; family Pieridae; genus Colias; species Colias eurytheme. Next base: position 12,189,054 of record NC_142981.1, on the reverse strand, counting down.
ATTCATATAGAACATCTATATGGCTTTGATTCATCAAGAAAACTTATCTTCTAGATACTTACAGGTCTTCATCAGGCAGGATGTGTGTTAGGGTCCGTATTCTCCGAGGAACTGTCACCAGCTCTATATCATTGGTCGGATATGCTAGTGGGTCCTGGTCACCCATCAAGCGGTCGCAGACCTCTTCGTAATCCGGTGGTTCAATCATGTCTGATAGTGATATCTGTGGGTATTTAGAATTATTTTGTGTAAAATATTGTTGATAGATAGATAGATTATACATAGATGAAAAGTTTATTCATAGAACACAATCACACTTATAAATAAAACACAAAATTCTTTCACAAACTGAAATATCAACTTAAATAAAACAATCAATAAATAGAATGGAAAATCTCATACCTAATTATTTAAAAGGTCTAAGGCACAGGAATACATAAATAAGGATAAATAATCAATTATCGTGATTGGTGTGGGAAATTATATAAGTTATAAAATACTTTAATTAAATTTTAAAAGAACATAACTACACCCAGTACTAAAATCGATTTCGAATCGGCATTTGTAAAAATAATTAATTCAGTTATTAAAGCAACATTATTACAACATGCTGATTGAGAGCTTATAATACAACAAAACCAAATATAAACAACAGCTTGCACATAGCTACACGGGTACAAACTCGGGATAACAGTATTTTCTATGTCAGTATGAATCATAGAATTCTGTTGGTAGCCCTACAACTTACTGAAGACGAGCACCCTGACAGAGTCCCAACCTTCGACTGATTAGCATAGACCTTACGAGACTCCCCAGCATTCCTATAAATAGTAAAAATCAATTCTCCATTTATTAATAATAGGCTGGTTCATGCATCAATAAACTGTTACACCCATACAAGGATTATGAAGTCATTTACCCGGAAGAATTTTGATATTTACGTCCGAGAGTCATCTAAAACGGGAACGCAAGCTTGCGGTGAAATGGCAGGCTTATTTTCACTAATTATTTATTCTTCAATCAAAATTATCTGATTCAATAACTTTATTTCCGAATATAAACATTAAATTTGTTTGACGTTTCAAACAAACGTTGACACTTCAAACGTTGTATGCGACGTTTTCGTTTAGGAACGGTTAACGGTTTGGAAATTTGGATTTATTTTCACAGAAAGGTCTGCACACGTTTGCATTCTTTTGCATTATTTTAATGTACTATATCCAGCAACATGAACCATAAAATAAATTGTAATAATTAAAATGCATTACATAATGATTCATTAATTTATTTTTCATCTCATATTCGTAATATTTATGAATCACGGCTTGATTCATGGTGATAGATCACAGGATGGAGTCTAGACTCTACCTCTAGAGTCTAGACTGGTCTAGACTCTCATTATGGATTAGATAGGTACCTAAGTATAATTCGTTGGGTAAGACAAACAGACAAAAATTCTAAAAACTACATTTTTGGCTTCGGTATTGATCACGCCCTAAGTATACTTTAAAAAATATTTAATGTACAACAGTTTTGACTTTCCTACGATTTAATTATTTTATTTATAATTTTTATTTGGCTTGCAGGTTGTAGTAATTACTAATTACATAGAAATACAATTATATTAACTTTAGTACCTTAGTGTGTTAGTAAGGTTTTTATGTACCTTACAAGTTACGCCGTGTGTAGAGGCACTAATAAATTGTGCTAGAAGTAGTATTAGTACATGCTCAAGCTCATTGCTCAATTAGGCGTTCTATATAAATGCTCATAATCCCGTTATAATTTTGCACGTGAGTAACGTTTATAATAATATAATTTCGTTTCTTTTTAATACTCTCTAAAAAGGTAGCACGTGTATTGTGTATGTGTCTGAGGTTATAGGGTAATCTTTGGATCTTCAGTTGATCAAGAGCTGATCATGAAAATTCTTTTACCATTACAAAACTGCATCTATAGTCTATAGTATAGACTATATAGATACTCAAGTAAATTAATATTTTTTTTAAATTAAGTTTTGCACAGGGCAAGGCGATGCAATCAGCAGACTTTATCATAGAATCAGGAGATAAAAATTAGATAGGTAAATACGTTTCGTAAGTAAATGAAGGTTGCTTTTATAGAATTAGGAATAGCATTAGGTACCTACTAGGAAACCTAGTTCATCAGCTCGTTGTTATTTTTTAACCATTTACCTACACATAATAGTACACATAGCTACGCAAAACAAAACATTTATTCGGTTAGTCTCATTTCTTTTCATTTATTTCCTCCATAAGTATTTCCTTATTTTTCCAACAACAAAAGGGAAAAACAGTTTCAAAACGTTTTAACTTTTGAATTTCGAATTTTCGTAGTACGAAACCTTAAAAAAAGTTGTAGGTACACGTGTTTACGGCATGTGATGACATTTGTATTTTTGAAATCACGGACAATGGGCCAATGTTAATCCGAGCTTTAATTGGATAACGTGGCTTCGTCCGCACGAGACCGCGCACGTTGGCGGTTCAACATGACGAAATTATTTGAATACGTTTTTGGACGAATTTTTAAGCTTCGTCAAAAGGTTTAGATATCGTTTATCATATTTAATATGAAAATATGTTGGTTAGTTTTTCAGGTGTTAGGATGAAAAAGATGTAAAATGAACTTTTTCATGTATTCCAATAAATACCTATGTTTGAAATTTAGAGTTCGTTTGGAAAACTGCATTATGTATTCCAGGCCATGGGAGATCAATATTTAGAAAAATAAAGAATTATTGAAACGAATCTCGATTCTGGAAGTGTAGAATGGGCGACCTATTACCTTACCTTGCTAAGATCTACAATTCTCAATATCTTTTATACATTACATTATAACACGTTAAATAATATAGATATTAAGTATGAAAAATAAATTAAAGAGAGAGAGAATTATAGCATCAATATTTTGTATTTAGAAATAAAAATCTTCAGTTCTTATTAGTTGTTCACTGCGGACTGCGGAGGCCTTCCAAGAGGGCATAGGTCATGTGTGGGTTAGAAGAAGTCACATGTCAATTTTTGCGGTATTTTCCCTCATGAATTAAAGTAGTGGTTATGTTATGTGAATAATATCGAATGCTCTAGATAGATAGATAATTATTTTTTGCACACACAAAACATTTACATAAAACACAGAAAGAAAGACAAAAAGAGACAAGTATATTATGTACTAATGGCGGTCTTATCGCTAGGTAGCGATCTCTTCCAGACTACCATTTTAATGCTCTACTATTTCTCTTCATGAGTACTTACCTAATATTCTAAATTAAAATATACTGTACCTATACAAGAAGTTGGCAGTGGGTCGACAGGTAGATAATATCCGCTTAGCAGTGTAATCCTTTTAATAAAGGAGAGTTCTCATCGTCTAAGTTATAAATAGCTTCGGATCCGTTTTATCTCTTTCAAAATGAAAGTTAAAAGCCGAGATATTTTAGGATAGTCTGTCTTAATAACAATAGATAATTCCTGCGTTCACTGATTTGCGTCTTATAATAATTATAGTCTACTAGAGGTCCGCCCCGGCTTCGCCCGTGGTACATATTTCGCAATAAAAGGTAGCCTATGTCCTTTCTCGGGTATCAAAATATCTCCATACCAAATTTCATGCAAATTGGTTCAGTAGTTTAGGCGTGATTGAGTAACAGACAGACAGACAGAGTTACTTTCGCATTTATAATATTAGTATGGATTCTATCGCTATTAATTTTTAAAATTATAATTTTGGACGTCACGTTTATATGGGCGTGATAATATTTGTAGCTATGGGAAACAAAAAAAGTAGGGATATGGCGGATTGAAATTCTGCCTGTTTATAAGTATTACCGAACTGTTTATCATTGAGATAATATTAATATGGAGATGACACCGCCTACATCACTTATGTTCCACTCAACATACGTCATGTGACGTATGTTGAGCGGTATTTTTTAATGGTTTTAAAGTGAAACGCATCAAACATGCCTTCGTGTGTGTTACGATATTGCACAAATAATACAAATAATACGGAAAAGTGCAAAGGAATAACTTTCATCGTTAAGTACCTAGTTAACTAGATAATAATTTTTAAAACTTAGTTAGAGCAAAAAAATGGCGCACAGATTTTGTTCGTGGTGTCTACTCCATACGTAGTAATATTATCTCAATGCTGTTTATAATAATTATCATTCAACAGATACAAAAAATGTATTCTATTCAATGTATCAAGATGTTGGTAAGTAACAAAAACTTTCCAAACCCTTTCAGAGTGTAGATGCCTTGTTATATTATTATATTACAGTCTATGTTGAAAGTGTGGGTCGTTTAGTAACACTTACCGTTAAAATACAGGAATGACTGCAGATAAGCCTGGGTATTTCTGCAACTGACATAATGCAGATTGATTCCCAGTAAACTACCTATCATTTCATTAGTAAAAAGAAATTCAGTTTTGGATGGGACTTGGTAGTGAGCTATGAATATATCTCCCATGGATTATGTTTAATCGGTCATTTTCAAAATGAAATTTGAGAGAAAAGGGAGACAGAAAAATAGACAGAAAATTATATAATTGTTACAGTAAGGGTAGGCAAAAACTTTGTATATTTAGATTTTAGGTAAGACTTAGATTATGGAAGGTAATTTTCCACTTCCACGTAAAAACTTAATAGTCAACTTCTACCAGTATTATCTTGATCAATACTTAACTGCATTTCTACAAATATGTATGTATACTAAGACAGTTACAATTCCATTATGCAATTAAAAAATTACTTATGTTTAAATAACAGTAGTTGTTTCTGTTCAAATCGGATTATGAAATTGTCTCAAGAATGGCGATTTTCAACTCTCTTATACTTTATCCAAGGCATAGAGTCATATCAAGTACAACACAGAATACTAGTACCTACTCCAAGTACAACATCTGCTTGAATACTACCTAACTAGATTAAAAAATAAAAATCTATGGCGTCTCAGTATTTCTCGCCCCGCCCGGAGCTACCCTTAGTGTCAACCGCGAATCCAAAGAGGCTACACGCACCTAAGATTAAAAAAAAGCAACAGATAAAAAAAAATAAACGCGCAAATTTCGTGTTCTAAATACAAATTTTGAATCGAACGATTCATGATTTTACGCAAAATATTTTAAAAGCGCGGGAACATAGAGCGTGTTTACTCAAGTGTGTTTTATAACGTTTTTGTATGGGACTAGACTAGATATTTGAGAAGTTTTCAAGTGTCGGATTCACGATTTGATATGATTTTGTACGATGTAAGTATTGTTGATTATACTTATTCTGAATAGAAGCTCAATGATATTTTTATCATAATATGATTTGGGGCACTCCGATGTGCATTTCATGTACCTAAATAATTACATCAGTGCTTCGCGAATAATTTTTACAGGAAAACAATTTCAGCATTTTTTTATGTAGGTAGGTATAAAGTTATCTACAAAATGTTGTTTATATCTAACGTAATTACGTAGTCAATCATTTTAACTAAGTATTTACTTATTTCATTTTTTTAAATTATATCGGTCTAACATTTATTTATTTCCCTTTATATTATGTATATTACAAAGAAACTCTGCCCATTTATCACGTTTGTTTGCAAGAATATTTTGAAATATATCAATCCAAATTTTTATAATGTCTTTACCGTTGTTAATAATTTACACATTTATCGACTAAAATGCCCTATTTTTTGTCTTCATCGGGAAACGAATGCAAGATCCTTCACATTATTAGTATATAATAGATACCTCGTTACCTAACTCACTGTAAAAATTAGAAAAATTTTTATTACATGCTCGATTTCATCATCCTATATATTTTAGTGTTGTAGGTACGTATACCTACCTACTTATTGAAATTAAACCCAACGAATTTAGAAAATTTGGCAGGCATGTCGGAAATAACTACACATAAATAAGTTTCAGTTCATGTTTTCAAAGGTAAAATATCTACTGAATATTACTTACCTGCTTGGGTAATATTTTTTATATATGAGTTGGTACGAACTTTACGGTTTCCATTCCAACTGAAAATTATTTTATTTTATTACTTATATTACTTACTAGCTTTCGCTCGCGGCTTCGCCCGCGCAGTCAAAGAAAAACCCGCATAGTTCCCGTTCCCGTGGGATTTCCGGGATTGCGTCATTTTCCCGGGATAAAAGGTAGCCTATGTCCTTTCTCGGGTAACAAAATATCTCCATACCAAATTTCATGAAAATTGGTTCAGTAGTTTAGGCGTGATTGAGTAACAGACAGACAGACAGAGTTACTTTCGCATTTATAATATTAGTATCGATTAGTATGGATATGTACCTACTTTGTCAATAAATCGATTACAAAGTCCTTTAAATTAATTAAAATAATTAATTTCTAAAAAATGTTTGAAAAGGAAGTTAATTAACTAGGTATTTAAATATGATAGAAATAATACCTAAGTTTATTAACATCATATCAAATAGACCCAAATAAACAAAATGGAAAGTCGTTGTTAGCAATTATCATATTTATCAACTGCTAATAAATGAGGTAATTAGATTGATAATAATACCTATTATTATATTGATAATACAAAACTGTTCGCAAATTATGTGTGTCACATTATACGATAAAAAAATTAGAACTCTTGATGTCTTTGACTTATTTTTTTATCATAATTAATGGCAGTTTCGTTTCGAGTTGCAAATGAAAATTGACACAATAATTTTGGGGTTATCAATTATAAATTCTCACAATTTATTTTTAAGAACGACATAATATACATATTTATGATAGCAACACACACACAAACTTTGTAGTATCACTAGTATCGCTATTAATAAAGCGTCCCTATTATATGATAACTACGACAGTCATCATAATTGGTACAAAATTAACCCGGTTTACGAATTTTTGTCTTTTCTCCCTGTTACCTGCCTGCCAGACATGTAGCTTCAACGGGCCCGAAATTATTTCAGTGTTAGATAGCCCTTTTATGGAGGAAGGCTATGTCACCACGCTAAGAGCCAGCGCGCACGAGCAACTTTGTCTCCGCAACTATTTTGTCTCTCCCATCAATTTGTATGGGGAGTTGCGCTACGTGCGCGCACTTCCATACTAGCCCATGGGTGGGAGAGACAAAATAGTTAACAAGAGAGTAATGACTGAATATACTATGGTCCATACAATATACTTTGGTGATTAGCCGGTTCCACACAGATCGAGCAGCCCCACGAGGCATTAATTGCTATGCGAAGCAGCGCGGTCAGTGTTGATGTGGTCGTAGAAAATGGCGGCCCACGCGTCCAGACTGAGCAACTAGGCGCGGAAAATTCTTCGCGAGGATGCTCGCTCTGTATTCGTGATACAAGATTACGTGACGTCACACAGATTTCCTGAATAAACGTCATAAGACGATAATTGAATTTTAACAATTCCATTATCGCTGACGTGTTTTGACGAGCGTATCGATGAGCTTGATCTGGGTCAAGTTCACTGTCAGCTGGATATATGCAGTGAATATGATTTCGCTGAAACATCATGTGCTTCGAAAACAAGATAGTGAATTTGTATGCAAGCAGAATAATAGATTAATAGGGATAGGTCAGGTTTAGAGGCCGAATTTATGTTCTATTGTTTGCATATCAACATTGTGAAGTATTTATTGATACATTTGTTTATGATCATGTGAGGAAAGTGAAAAGCAAGCTTTCACGAGCTAATGTTATTGTTGAACGTAATGAAAAAGACTCAACATTAAATGGCTGGTGGTTATGAGGGATAAAAAGCTGTTAATATTTTCTTATGGCAACATTATTTGGGGTTAAGAAGGAGGAAAATAATGTCTTTCATTATTGTATGATCCTTTCCTCCTCCTCTTTGAAAAGTCCTTTAAACTTTAAAGTAAGTGATTCATAAATATAGAAATACCTAATAAGATTATATCTTTCTTTTAAGCAGATCTAGATATGCCGATTATTATTAAGCCAATATACCTAACCTCCATACGAGATTATGGAGTATTTAACACAAATTAATATCTATTTTAATTAGGTTAAGTGTGTAAGAGAACCTTTTATATTTATTACCTATCAAGAAAATTCCACAAATAATTTGCAGTATATTTTTGTATTCTATAGTAACAAATGTGTTATGGTGATATTCACAATCTAAGTTTAAACACCTTCAGTCAAAAATGTGCATACTTCGTTGTTTAAAGAATATGATCCCTTTAAAATGTTCTGTCTATTGCATAAAGATCCAATCTTTTCTTTGGAATTTAAACTCTTCGCTGATATGACGGTGCCTCGTTAAAACTACGAGCAGAGTATTATGACGTCAGCAATTGATTGACGTAATAACTATCATATAAGCATAACGAAAGTTACAGCCTGAAGCTATGCGAGAAAAGGAATCGGTTTAAGTTATAAGTTATCCTGCGCTAAACACTCCAGCCTTCTGAGATTCAAAGGAAGAATTTTTCTTTAGAAGTCCCTTTTCTATGGGTTTAATGATTCCATAGAAAGGACAAGGATTGTTTATTCTACAGCACAAGGTGTTCTTAAATACCGGGGTCATTTCAATGGACGAGGTGCCTGTGTTCCATGTAACGATTACTGATTTTTAAGTCGGGAGGGTCCAAAGTTTTCCGTGAATTTTGGTTATAACAATTTTACGCGAAGCTCAAGATACTTAATATACTACTTTTTTGAAATTGAACTAGATATCAAGTAGATCTTTAGAATTCAAAATATGGTTAATGTTTATTATAGCTTTCACCTTTCACGAAATTGAAAACCGCAAAATCGGTTACGGCGATCTTTTTGTGTTTGTCACTTAACTTCTAAAGACCTTCATAATTGGCTATGAAAATGTAACTTCAACAAAATTTTAATGATACAAAAAGACGTCATTTGGACCATACGTTTATTGAAGGACGCTGGGCGGGTGAAGGAATTGCGACTGTATTTTTAGAGGGTAGAGTCGGAAATGCAATGTTGATGGGAGATGAGGTGTGAGGCTGTGCGGTGCGGTGGCGGCGCGCGCAACTCCGTACTGTAGGGATGGGAATGTATCGATAGTCCGATAAAATTAGAAAAAGTTTAATGATTTTTCTTATACTTTATTGATTGTTTGGTACAGTGGACAATCTTCATTTATTATTTACACGCAGAGTACTTTTTATCTAATTTATCAGCCGATTATTATTTATTTGTTTGGATACTAATCTTAGAAACAATAATTAGAATATTTTGTCTTATATTTTTCCAGAATTAGTACTTATATCGGAATGGTGGCTTAATTTTGATTTCCTCCGTCTTTCTTGTTCACAATTTATTGTAATATTTTTGAACGAATCCCTGCAATCTTTTCAATAATTTTCCGTAGGTACAGTACTCCCAAACTGATAATGCGCATAGAAAAATTCGTCACTGTTCGGCAACTGTCATATTCCCCGAGCCTCCGAAGACGATATGTATATAGAGTGGTTAAATATATTTTCTTCATGCATAGTTTATTAGAATTATGAGTTTTATTGTGATTTGATGGTAAAAGAGATAAGTAACGAAATTTGTTTCGATAATTCAATGTAAGTTAATATCGAGGATAAGCCACACGATTGCGAATATATATTTGTTGTATTGATTTACTTGGAAAATTCTATACTTAGAACTATTAAAGTGTCTTACTGGAGCTGGCGTAATGATGGATGTATGGAAGGTTAAAATAAGACAAAGTTTATATTCAAAAAAATGATTTTCAAACACTGGTTTACATTTAAATTGTGAAATCTAATCATTAAAATCTCAGTCCAAAGGATTTACAGAATCAGGGATTATCTCTATTTCTGATATCGTGATCAGAACTTTCATTATGCTCTTATTAATTTTCACTTTACGCTCACGCTACCTGTGTAAATAATCATTTTACCGGAAAATTCAACTTTGAAACAAAACAAAGAAGGGTATGTAACAGCAGCTCTATATAATTCCATACAGAGATAATACGTGCAGTCACCACCAGTATATAAAGACGACTGACGGATTTTTTAATTTTTTGACTGACAGGCTACCGTCACCTATCTATCACCCGAATTGTTTTCGATTGTGTATGACTCTGAATTGACTCCTATTTCTTTCGAACAAGCTGCAAGATGCAAGTGCGTTGTTTAGGGCACTTACGATTCAATGATTCAATGATTCGGGGTGATTCGGGTGTTTCTGGAAATACGATAATTAGCGAAGATCTGCATGCGCATTATTAATTTTGGAGTACTGTACATTGTTTAAAAATCTTATTTTATTCAAAAAAACAATGTGACAGTATAAAATATATTCATAGTCTGTGAATATATTTTATACTGTCACATTATCACGATAGTTCGATAGAACTGCTATGGATACACATAAAAAGACACAAATTTACAAACTTTATTATTGTCTGCTTTTTACCATTTGAACCTCCTTTCATTAAAAAAAAAAACTATCGACGAGTGATGTCACATCACTACTCGGCTTCAGCATTCAGTAAGCCTCCAAATGATGGGTGAAATGGCACCCTCAGCGATTCAGATATAAAAATAATCCGAATAATGTGTATTATTAAATAGCAGTGCTGGTGTATGTGTGGACCATGGGTGTGGATACTGTACCTCCTCAACGAGTAAGCCTGTAGTCAATATATGTATTTCATTTTATACTTTTTGTTTTGCGAAACCCTGTTTGGAGACTTTTCTTTATATTTGTCTGTTTGGGATGGAGCGAGACACAAAACGTATTATGAGATTTTAAAAATATCTCTTATGATTTTAAAATATGGTATTATAGATTTTTTACGGTTAATAATTTTTTCTAATGAATACGTTTGCTTGTAGAAATAAGTTTTAGCATTTTGTTTGTTTGTCTCTCTATTAAATAGTAATAGAGCTACGTTTGCCACGTTGCGAGCGATAATGCAATAATATTTATGTAATCGTAAAGCATTTTTTAAATAATTGATTAATATTTTAACATTATATTCTTCTACATTTTTCCCTTTTCGGCCAATACTATCAATTATTTACAAGATTTCTGTAACTCAATAATAATTTATCTTTGCCGATTGCGGTAGAAGAAAACCGCTTCAGATTTATTGAAGATCCTTTCTGGTCAAGTATAGCTCATATTAACTTCAGTTTCAATATTAAATTATAAACTCATAAAAATATTCCACTTTACATCACACAGTTTAGAGTGGATAATTCATCATTCGGGTTTTTTATAAATGTTCATTTAGATGTATCTACATTGTACAAGTAAAAAAAAACTTTCTATATAGTTAAGACTCACAATTCAATCTACTTAAGTAATTTAATAATCGCTTTGTTAATAAGGGATTAGTAATACGATGACGTCAATCACATTGTAATAATGAAGCTACAACCACAATACAACGTTAAAAATAACTATATACATAATTATAATAACTACAATCTATAGAAACAAATATTCGCAGGTCCAATGTAATTGGAAACATTAAAACTTTGATTTGGCACCGCCATGCAAGGTGGCTGCGGTCGTAAATGAATCACGGAGGGAGGCAGATCCAAAGCCATTTAATGCAAGAGTGGAATAAACCTTTCAGTTTTGCTAGAAATATGAAGGTAATAAAAATATAAGAAAAGTTTGACTGTATAATATAATATATATTCGAATGTACATAGACTTTTATTCAAGCGCGACAGTATTAGTAAAATAGACATGTGTAAGATACTGTTTAAATACAAAAACGGCTTGCCAGATGATATTGAATACAGAAATAGAATATAGTCTGAATAAGCATAATATAATATGGGTTCTAATTACCCTGGTACCACGTGAAACCTATATACAAGCGATTATAGGTAGGTATATCTACAAAAATGTACAAAGCAAAAAATAATACAACGTCAATCGATAGAGACGCTCAACAAAAGAACTTTTAAAATAATTACTGTGGTGTCATGATAGTCGTAGCGGTCACCGAAGCAAAAGCAAAACATATACCTAGTATTTAACAAGTATTAGATCCACAAAGGAAGATACAAATAAATATTAACTTATGGCTTGTTAAAGTCCTTTACTCTCATAGCAACTGAAGTTGAAACAAAATTCTTGCTACACATCCATTTCTACGACTTTATTTATCCGTATCCAGACATGATATATCCGCTTAAAGTCAGGTTCTTAGTAATAGCACAATTTATCTTTTAAAAAATCATTTAAGTTTGTATGAAAAGCTATAAGAACCCCTCGAATCCCACGTCCTCTTCAGGGGTATGCAGACTGCCTCATTAGTGAGTTTTTGACTGCAATTACAAGAATTTCGCTTTCAATAAACCAACGTGTGGGTGTGAAAGAATACCAAGTTTTTCGCAGACAGTTTTGTTCCTAAAGAGCTTCGTTGTTATCTGATTTAAAGAGAAACTGTTATAGATTCTTTTTCTGGGTAGAACCTGTTCCCCGAAACTACGTATTTATTTGTTCAATAGCGCTTCAAGAATTCTAGTAAACGAATAAATGTTTGATTGTGTGTTTCTATGATATTGTTCACCAAAAAGTAATGTTCCAGACATTACTCCAGATAAATATGATTGCTTAATTTTCTGCTCTCTTTCTTGAGGTTGGTATGACCTGATAGGACTACATTTTGTTTATGTGTTATGATATTTTTTTTAATACATCTGCTTGTTTTTTTACAAAGGATATAGAAGATATTATGGGCCAAGGTATACTTTTTTACTACAGAATTCCTCATAGTATTAAAGAGTTTAGTAGTGCTAAATTTAAAAATTATGTAAAAAACGTATTAGTTCAGAGCACAGTTCAGAGAACCTATTACAGCATTAAAGAATATATGGAAGATAAAAACCCATGGAGGGTTGTCGCGTAAAAACCACAGGACAGTTCTTTGGCATATTATGATAATATAATATACGTACAGTTACTTACATATTTTGTAAAATTAAAATTGTAATACTGAAATGATTTAAAAGAGCTCCATAGATACTGCTTTCCGAATCGGTGGTAAATTTTAAAAATATGTATTGACGTTTCAAAAGTGCTTCTCGAAGAAGTCTAATTGAATAAATAAATGTTTGAGTTTGAGTTTTGAGTTTGATAGAATTG